>NC_134874.1:3195000-3452500 GCF_049852395.1 Peromyscus maniculatus bairdii | reverse complement strand
TGCTGCGGGCGGTCAGACGTGCCCCGATTCAGGGATGGATAAGACTGCAACTCGGGAGTGGGCAGGGTCTTCTTCCCAGAGGAGAGATGCGAGCATTTTCTTGCCCACCCACTAACTTAGAATGATGAGAAGTGGGTGAGAGGTCCCATAGCAGATTCTGGGCAGGATAGAAGCACAGTGGGGGTGCTTGGAGAGAGGTTTTCTGGGTAACATCTATGGGATGGGGTGCAGGGGCACCTGCCCTCTCTTTACCCCCTAAGATTGGCCTAGTTTTGAAAGGGGTGATGTTAGGGTGGCAGGCTTGGTCCAAAGGAAAGTTGAGGTAGAGACAGCCTCCAGAGGGAGAGATGGGGGTGCTGGTGCTGGGGTGAGCAGCGTTCACAGCTGGACTCTGCCAAGTTCACCCTGGACGGCGGGCTGCAGGTGGCTCTTCTCAACACGGCACCGGGAAGGATGCTGAGAGGCTCTCCCAGGTGGTTGCTGCAAACAGCCCAGCCCTTTGGTTCTGCTTCTGCGTCCCTGAGTCAGGCAGGCCTCAGGCCCCTGTCCACTGGAGTCCAGCAACGTGGCCAGGCCTGAGTTCTCCTCTCTCTGCAGAGGGATGATATGGAGGCTGTGCCCGGGTACCTGTCACTGCACCAGACAGCTGATGTCATGACTTTGAAGTGGACACCCAACCAGCTGATGAACGGGTCTGTTGGAGACCTGGACTACGAGAAGAGGTAAGAGAACTTCAACTGAGTCCCCCTTCTCTCCTAGACACGAGGATGCTCTTTTCTCAGGGGCGGATGGTCCCACATGCCATTCTACCCGGTTGTTATGGTTACCTAGCCCAGCCTCCCTGCTGCTGAGGCCTCAGAAGGAACAGCAGCCTTGGGAACACCTGGAGACAGTGGCAGAGCCCCAGGGGTAGGCCATGGCCAGCCACTCACATCCATAATCTGCTCTCCAGGGCCAGCGAGATGGCTCAGCAGCCAGCAAAGGCACCTTCCACCGAGCCTGACAACCTGAGTTCTATCCCTGAGACCCATCTGATGGGAGAAGAGAAGTGACCTCTGACCTTCACTCATTCATCATGGCGTGCACTCGCCCACATTAATTGATTGATTGATTCTCAAAGATGCAATTTATAAATGTGCTCCCCAGACCTATCCAAGTGTAAGGCGAGCAAATATAGAGACCACAGATGACAGACACCTCAGCCAAGCTGTGAGGGCACATCAGACTGAATCGGGAACGGCCCACCGCACCCCTCCCCGCCCCAAGCCAGGTGACCTTGAGCAGCCACCCTCCCCACCCCCCAGCCTCAGTCTCCTCATCTGTACTGAAGAGTGGGCACACATAGGCAGGGAGGACCGACACACAGAACGGGCACCGTGGTTGCCGACCACCGTCGAGGATGTCCACTGCCCTGGCCCACTGGTGGCCCAGGGCAGGAGGGCATGTAATGATACTCTGCCCTGACGCCAGCTGAGAGCAGAGAGAGTGGAGAGAGACGGTCCACGGGCGGCGTCAGCTGTCACCTGTGCTAGTCTGGGTCCTCCCGAGACCAGGGGCCGTGAGAGGATCTGTGAAAAAGAGATTTCTCTGGGGAAGGACCTGGGGTGGGGGTGGGGAGTTGAGAGAAGAAGCAGGAGTTGGAACAAAAGGACTCAGACGGCCGTGTGTGGCGACAAAGGAGAGGAAAATGTCACATGGGAGGCGTGTCCGCCAACCATCTGGGGATCCTGGCCTAGAGGGGGCCTTCGGGGGCCTCTTCCTTCCCAGGGATGGGCCTGGACTGTTTCCGGGAGCCCAGTTCTGGCCAGCATCATGGCAGCGTGGTAGAACCGTGATGGATCTGGCAGTGGCTTGCAGTACCACTGAACTCTGCCCCCTGGTACGGAGTTTCTGAGTGGTTGCATTCCTAGGCTACCGCAAACCCCACACTCCCAGGTGCCCCCCCCACCGGGTGTTCTGATGGGGAAAATAACTGGTTTTAGAACGGAGGTGGGTTCTGAGCCAGAAGTATATAAGTCATACTCAGAGTGACCATGCCCCAAGCACTGTGTTCTGAGCTGACTGTGAGGGCCTCTGGGTTGGGTCCTTCAAATGAAGATTCTCAGAGAAACACTACAATGGGGATCTTATTAGAGCTTCCATTTTATAGATGGGGAAACTGAGGCTCAGATAAACCCTCAAGTCACCCTACTGGCCCGTGTAAGGTCAGAGCTGGGAGTGGCCGTTCTAACTCCTGCCCCTGGTCACATGGTGGTCTGAAAGGAGGGTTCTGGGCCAGTATAGTTGCTTAACTTCCAGGAATGAAAACATCAACTCGAAGCTAACTGGAGCATTTGGTACAATGCTCCAGAGAACCCAGGGGCAGGAGACCTCAGGCTGGACCCAGGGACTTGAACAGCCATGCCCGAATTCATCCTGTCTCTGGCCTTTGCCTCATGTCTACAGACCCTATGCTCAGACAGACCTTCCTTGCAGGGTTCTGAGTGTCCCTGGGCATCAGGGAGTTCTTCCTGGACTGTCTAAGCATGAATGTGACCATCTCCTCACACTAATTATGCTTGAGTAATAGTGCCAATCATGCATTAATCACTGTGACCTCTCAGTGCTGATTGGCCGGCCTGGGTCAGGTGACCATCCCAGAGTCCTGGGGTGGAGATGTGGCAGAGTTGGGTTCAAATAACCACATAGATAGGGAGAAGCGGGGGGTGGGGAGGTGTCGTTCTTCAGAAAGTTGAGGTGCTGAGACCAAAAGGAGGGGAGGATGGATGGATGGTCTGGGCTGGGGACACATGGGTCTGGGTGAGAAGGCAGAGGTGCCCCTGGGCTGGTCTTCTGGCTTCCTGCAGTCTCCCCGCCTTCCCCTTTCCAGCGTCTACTGGGACTACGCTGTGACCATCCGCTTAGAGGAAATTGTTTACCTGCACTGTCACCAGCAAGGTAGGGACCACAGGGACATCAGGCGGCTGGGCGTCCATTGTGGATCCCCGTCCCTACTCACCACCTCACCGGTTCATTCATTTAGCATCCCAAGACACTCCTGTGTGCCTCCTCAAGCAAATGGCACTACCCCTCTGAGTGTGGTTGCTCTGAATCATTGTAACCATTTAGTGAAAGGGTGGCGTCCTGATACAAAGTAACACAGACTGTTGGCGCTAGAGACAGGGCTTAAACCCATATCTTTGTGAGTCCAAAATCAGTAGTGTGGAGACCTGAGATCAGTAACTACTATATTCCATTAAAGCCAGAAGAGGGTGCATTTAGAATAAGCAGGGTACACTGTGCCTCATCTAGGTATGGAACTCAATGGTTTAATCCCCTTTACTAAGGCAGACCTTGGTTCTGATCCAGGCTTTGCAACTTACCAGCTGTGTGACTTTGGGGATAATACAAAACCTCTCTTTGGTTTTGTCCCTTGTAAAATAGACAATAATAGCTAAGCCTCACAGGGATGTTCTGGGGGTTACAGTAAGACAACTTTTAACACACAGTGTTGGTATGCATCAGGCATCTAATACATGCTCTTAGGAGTCACCTACCACCCAGAGCCTCAGAGCGGCTCCCCTGCGTCTGCCTGGTCCTGGGGGTGGAGGCATGTGTCTTCAGAGTGGGGACTACGTCAGGCAAGTGACACCTGCCATTCTTTCTTGTCCTGTGGTGGTGGCAGTGGACAGTGGTGGGACTGTCGTGCTGGTGAGCCAGGACGGGATCCAGAGGCCGCCCTTCCGCTTCCCCAAGGGTGGGCACCTGTTACAATTCCTCTCCTGCCTGGAGAATGGGCTGCTTCCGCACGGGCAGCTGGACCCACCGCTTTGGTCACAGCGAGGAAAGGTGAGGGGTCAGCTGTGGGGGCCTCGAGGAGGCTGGGGCGCTGCCAGCTGTGGGGTATCACTGGGCCCTGCATTCCCCTCTGAGACCCTCGGTGTTGCCAGGCTTGGGGACAGATGGCTCTCTGAAGTCTGCCCTGGGATATGTTCCTGCAGGGGAAGGTATTTCCTAAGCTGCGCAAGCGGAGCCCACAAGGATCCTCGGAGTCCACCTCTTCAGATAAAGAGGACGACGAAGCCACCGATTACGTGTTCCGCATCATCTACCCCGGCATGCAGTCTGAATTCGGTGAGCAACCCCGGGCCCTGCACTCACCGGCTCCTCCCGAGAACTGTTCCAAAAGTTACAGTAGGTCTGTGGCCAGCAGAGGGGACTCAGAGCCATGAGTGTCCCCAGTGCCTTCCACCTCCTCCGCAATGAGAACCAACAGCCACCTCTTATTCAGATAGTAAAGGTGCCACGGGGCAGGAGGTGGCACTAACAGTGACAGTGGTGTGGTGTGGGCTCTGGAACCCTGGCTCGACCTGGGCAGACTTCTTCTCCCCCCCTCCCTGGCATTCCGTTCCCTCATCTGTGAAGTGGACTGTCCGCTGCAGACCTTCAGCACACACAGAACAGGCGCGCGCCAGCTACCGCGTGATCCCTCCTGTCAGTATAACCTGGAGTTATGAGGAGTCAGTGCAGGCACAGAGATCTGAACTCAAACATCTAATAAAAAGCCAAGCTTGACTGTACATGCCCATGACCCCAGCCCTGGGGGACGGAGATAGGCAAACCCCACACGTTCCCTGGCTAATCAGCACAGTCAGCATGGCGAGCCTTGGATCTGTAAGAGACCCTCAAGGGAATAAAGTGATTAGGGACAAAAGGAAACACCCCAGATCTTGCTCTGGCTTCTGCATGCAAGCATACTTGTGCATGCAATGCTTACGAGCACACAGCAGTGTACACGTGCGTGAATACACACACACACACACACACACACACACACACACACATACACACACATCACACACACAAAGCTGGGTGTGGTATAATGGCAGGCACGTGTTACCCTGGTGCTGGGGAATCAGAATCAGGCAATCCCCCCGGGTCTCACTAGCCAGCCAGCTTCTCCTACTTGCCAGGTTCCAGGACAGTGAGAGACTCTGTCTCAAAAGCCAAACTACACGGTATTGGAGGACAACACTTGAGACTGACCTTTGACCTCCACAAGCGTGTGCACAAACATGCAGACATCCACATAGACATGTACACCTGAACAAACACACATGTGCACGCGCGCGCGCGCACGCGCGCGCGCACACACACACACACACACACACACGACTGGGTTGAGCCAGGTGTGATGGAGCACGCTGTAATCCAACACTCAGGAGGCTGAAGCAGGAAGAATGTGAGTTCGAGGCTGGCCAGGGCAAGTCCGTGTCTTAAAGAGAAACGGGCCCTAGCTCTCCCTATTACTGCTACTATTGCCACTGTTATGAGTCCCTGTTATTTCTGCAAAATGAGGGGAAACTGCCTTTTTACAGGTCACCAAAGATAAATAGCAAACCTGGCCTGGTAGCTGGCAGAGTGGGCAATTTTTAAATGCCCGGGCTTTTTCCCCCTCTAATCAGCACAACGTATGTGGGAGCCATGTGGAGCGGGGCGGGGAGGGTTAGAACCCTGGGGAACCGGTCTCTCTGGTGGTCTCTGTCCCACCCCCTTAGCCCTCCCTCCTCACCGATTGTTTTTGTTTTCTGTCTTAAGCTGCCCTTGATCTCTTGGGCAGCCCTCGACCCGTGTCCGCTGGCCCTGCCTGGATGATGCTTGCTGCTGGCCAGTCCGTTCTGGTGGTGGCCAGGGGGATCCATTGGGCACAAACCAGAGGGTACCTCACCGTCCCCACTCGGAGTGTGAAGGAGCAGCCCCCCAGTAACGTCTGGTTCCCCTCCCCCGGGGGCTGGGTACCACTTCAACCATGCCATCATTTGAGAGTCTCGTTCCCAAGGAAAACGGACAAAGGAAGCGAATGAACAGTCTCGTGCCCCTCGGTCCCCACCCCGCAGAAGGCAGCCGTTAGGTTCTGTGACTCACTGGCGCTGTCTGTATGGTACAAGTGCTGGAGGTGTGATTGCCGCCCCATGTGCCTCCCTGAGCCAGGCTGAGGGCCGGGCTACTTTCTGGCCAGCTCAGTGGGGGGTCTGTGAGAGGAGGGTGAGCGGAGCCAGACCCTGTGGGTGGTGCAGGAGCCCCCTTCTGTAGCCAGCATGCTTCTCTGTGTCGTGGGTCAGGATGACCCAGTCGGCCACTGGCCTCTGACGACAAGGAGAGGGGACAAGAGTGTTAAGTCTCTCTCCCTCTCGGGGGTTCAGGAGAAGAGCCTAGGTGAGAGCAATTGTCCCTGGGTGGTGGTGGCGCACGCCTTCAATCCCAGCTAATGGGAGGCAGATACAGAGGGATCTCTGAGTCTCAGGCCAGCCTAGTCTACAGAGTGAGTTCCAGGACAGCCAGGGCTACACAGAGAATCTCTGCCTTGAAAAACCAAGAGAGAGTGTGTGGGGGGACAGAGAGACAGAGATAGAGACAGACACACACACAGAGAGAGAGAGAGAGAGAGAGACAGACAGACAGACAGACAGACAGCGATTGTCCTAAGAGGCCATAGCAGGTGAGAGGATGAGCACCCGTCGTGTGTTCTAGAACAGGGATCAGCAAATCCCTGCCCAGGGACCAAATCCAGCCCCATTCTGTACGGCCCAGGAGCTGGGCATGGTTTTATGTCCTTGACTATAAAACAGCAAAAGAAAGCCAGGCCTTGAGCCAGCAAGGCAGCCCAGTGAGTAAAGGCGCCCCAGCCGGTAAAGGCACTTGCCGCCATGCCTGACAGCCTGAGTCCAATCCCCGGAATCTACGTCATGGAAGGAGAGAGCCTAAAATCACAAATTGGGCGCATCTGAGGGCTTTGTCTCCAGGACACCAGGGACACTAGATGGGCATATGGCTTTCTAAGGAGCCCCCCACCTGAGTCACCTGTTGAAGATGATTTCTAGTTCAGGAGTGTGAACAGCGTTCATGCCCCCCAACACACTCAGGCCCCGGGGACTCCGCCTGGGTGTTGAGATGGGTTCCTTCCCTTCTTACCACACAAGCTCCTGTAGAGACGCAGGAGCTCAGGTCCTCCCACACACACACACACACACCCCAGCCTTTCCCCGGAAGTGCCCAGTAGGTTCCCCTTCCCCAGGGTCACCTTCCTGTGAGCAGAACCGAATGAGGGCATGGCGAGGTGAGGCTATCTATCTGCAGTCTTCCCAGCTCCGCGCTGCTTCCTCTCTTCTTCGCCCTTCGGCTGGGCTGCCGTCCACCCCGCCCCGCGGCCAGAGCCTCTGAATCTTGGTGGTGGTTTTCACTGGATCAGGCGGGCTGGGGACTCCGTCAGATTGTGGTTGGGCACATTTGGGACTGTCACCCTCAGATCCTCCCGGTCCCTGAGCCAGCTTTGAGGGAGCTGCTTGCTTTGGGGTCAGGCTTCTGTAATCCACATTGGTTTAACCAAGATTGTTGCTGGGGCCCCTTTCCCACCCACTGTCCACCGCAGTGCCCCAGGACCTGATGGATGTCTCCGTGAACAACCTTCCATCCCTATGGCAACCCAGTCCTCGGAAGTCCTCCTGCTCCTCCTGTTCACAGAGCGCCTCAGCCGAGGGCGGCTCGAGCAATGGCTGCAACCACGAGAGGTAGGTGGGGCGTGGGCTACACCTGGATGATCTTGCAGCACTGGCCAAAGACTGTGGCTGTCTATCGCTTGCCTTGCCCTAAATTTCGGGAGGTGTGAACATGGCCTACGGATCCCCAAGAGCTAGGTTTAAATCATAGCCTCGTGTGGTCTTAGCCCCTGGAATTCCCTCCCATGTGTCAGTCAGGGTAAGGTTCTGCTGCAGTAACAAACAGTCCCGAAACACTAACGGCTTTTTGCAGTGAATGCCAAAGTGTCCTGGATGCTGTGAGTCCACCATAGCTCTGCTTTCTAATGAACGTCGACTCAGATGTCACTAATCACGGTATCAGAGACCATGATATTCCTGCTTTCACCTCAGTGGCCCCACTCCCAGGGAGGCCAAGAAATACAGGCCCAGCCAGACATATTATTTGACCACCACCATTATGCTCTGTGTGCTCCTCCAGGAAGCGTTCACTTAGTAGGGCTCTGAGAAGGGACCATTGAGAAATGATACTTTGCCCAGCGTGTGCTCTCGGAGCCTAGACTTACATACCTGTATCAATGAGGAGCTCCCCTCCCTGCAGAGTGCCAAGCCCCACCCCCACCCCCGACCGAGCCTCCCATCCTGAGGGCACGAAGAGGGACTCCCTCCATGTGCATACCCGGGACTTCCACCATGCTCCCTTGCCAGCAGGCTTCCTGGGTTTGTCTGGTGTCCCTGGGATATCCTCAGGATTGATGCACAAAGGTTCCTCCATTCTGTCCTCTGTAAGAGCTCACAGCCCTCCTCCGTCCCCTTCTCCCCAGGCATGCTAGGCTTTCCTCTTCTCTTCACTCAAAGCAGCCCCAGGAGCACTGTGCAAGGAGCAACGGCTCCGAGCCCTGTCTACTGTGCAGTCCACTGGGCCAAACCCATGGGCCACTTTACAGCAGATCACTTCAAACTGGTTCAAGAAAAAGAAAAAAAAAAATGAGTGTGCGTGTTGGAATAAGCCTGCAATCCCAGCACCCAGGAGGCTGAGGCAGGAGGATTGTGGGTCCCAGGCCAGCCTGGGTTAGATCATGAAACCCTGTCTCAAAAAAAAAAAAATCAATAAAAGAAAATAGGAAAGGAAAAAAAAATGTGCTGGCCATGATTGAGAGGTTCAGGGGCACAGCGGCTTCAGGCTTGGCTGGATCCAGATGCTCAGGATGGGAACGACTCTCTGGGTCTTCAGATATGGGAAGGGTGTGCCTTTATGGTGGCCTGTTCTTGGGTTGGCCCTCCCTGGCGATGGCCAAGAAGGCTTCCAGCAGCCACTGCTGTGTATCCCACCGGCTCAGGACCTCAGGCAAAAGAAAGAGGTAGACGAAGCAAAAATCCCAGGGCTGATTCTCATTGGCCCAGGTTGGGTCACATGACCACTTCTCAGCCAGGTTCATGTACTGGGTGATCATCCACCTGCATCCAAGCCACAGAGGCACAATGGAGGGACAGTTCCCCCCCAGGGAAACCTGGGGTGTGACGGAGAAGGGGCATGTGGGTGGGAGCCACAGCGGCCTCCCTCCGCCCTCACGGCCGACTTTGATCTGCTGTGTGCAGCATGGTTGGTTCCTCTGCCGAACAGCTAAGCAGCGTGTGACCCTCTGCTCCCCCTCTCCCTCCTCCTCCTCCTCCTCCCTTCCCCTCCCCCTCCCCCTCCTGCAGGGCTCCACTGAAACTGCTCTGTGATAACATGAAGTACCAGATCCTCTCCAGAGCCTTCTATGGATGTGAGTACAGGTCTCTATCACTGCTGTGATCTTCAAGAGGCATTTACTGAGCACCTCATGTGCCAGGCATGAGTTCCTGGTGCCCAAGGCAGAGTGGATGAGGGTGCCCTGGCAGGTATTCATGGCAGGCAGGGTGGTCCTGAGGGGACATGACCATCTTGGAAAGCAGGCAGAGCACTTGGCATCTCCCAGTCCCTCCCTTCTCCATCCAGCAGTGATTCTGTTCCTATCTGGCCTTTGTTCTTTCTCTATGAATGGGAGGCAGGCCCAGAGTGAGACCAAAAGTCCTTGGTTTCCCTGCCTTCCTATCCCTTCCCTGCCCACTGCACATCTGTTCATTGCTTTGGCTTCCAGCAGAAGGGAATGGTGTCCAACTAAAAACAAAACATCATCCCCAGGGTTTAGTGGTCAAGCCACCCAGTGAGAGCATCCTCAACTTGCTTTTTTTTTTTTTTCTAGAAAGGCTACAGTGAGAATTTTCCAGGTTGAGGGCCCCTGAAGATGGGGATGGGTAACAGGACAGCCCCGTGGAGCACCCAGAAGAGACTGGGTGAAGTGTGTTGGGTAGAAGATGATGTCTGCCTTCCCTCCTGGTCCAGGGCTCGCATACTGTAGACACCTGTCCACCGTGAGGACCCACCTGTCAGCCCTGGTCAATCACATGATCGTGTCTCCAGACCTGCCCTGTGATGCTGGGCAAGGGTTGACGGCCAGCATCTGGGAGCAGTACATCCGGGACAGCACGGTGAGCTGGGCGGGGCTTGCACGCCAGAGGGCAGAGTGGAGGGAGGCCATCTTGTCAGGTCAGACTCACAGGGACCCAGGGCGACATGCCTGTCTGAACAGGGACCATCAAGTCTCAAGACCCACCGCTAACGTGAGCCCCAACCATATGTAACTGTGAGGGGGTCAGGAAACATTCATAGGTACAGCATCCCAACCCCAAGCCACAAATCCAAAATGTTGTGAAATGGAAACTCTGAGTACTGACAGGAAACCACATAGAAAATCCCACACCTGAGCTCACATGACAGGTTGCAGACATGCCACACACTAAAAATACTGTGAAAACAATATACAGGTCATGAGTATATAGGTATGTTAATCATAGGGGTTTTGTATTTAGACGTGCCCATCCCTATAAATATCTATATATCTATACGTATATAGATACATATTTCTCTGTATATGGCAAATATGCAAACATGCAGGAAGATCTGAAATGTGAAACCCTTCGGGGCCCAAACATTAGGGACAAGGGCTGTTCAACCTGGAAGGGAAGAGAAAGGAACCGCTGGGCTGGGCAGGGTGGTCCATGACTGTCACCACAGGACTCATAAAGCTGAGGCAGAGGGATTGTGAGTTTGAGACCGGCCTAAGACACTTTGTGAGTTCCGGGTTTGTCTGAGTTACATAGCATAACGTTCTGAGTAAGTTTGCGGTTACGTTTTGGGCTGAATTTGTAGCTACTTTGCGGCACATGTGGGCCTTGGGAAGTGACCTGGGCATCTGCTCCAACCCTGTCCATCTGTCTCAGGCTACAGCCTAGGCACCTGCTCCAACCCTGTCCACCTGTCCCAGGCTACAGCCTGGGCACCTGCTCCAACCTTGTCCACCTGTCCCAGGCTACAGCCTGGGTACCTGCTCCAACCCTGTCCATCTGTCTCAGGCTACAGCCTGGGCACCTGCTCCAACCCTGTCCATCTGTCCCAGGCTACAGCCTGGGCACCTGCTCCAACCCTGTCCACCTGCCTCAGGCTACAGCCTGGGCACCTGCTCCAACCCTGTCCACCTGCCTCAGGCTACAGCCTGGGCACCTGCTCCAACCCTGTCCACCTGTCTCAGGCTACAGCCTGGGCACCTGCTCCAACCCTGTCCACCTGCCTCAGGCTACAGCCTGGGCATCTGCTCAGTGCTGTCTGTCTGTACCCTTGTCTTTGTTTCTGTCCCTACAGTTACAAAGCTGTGTGGGTACGTAGCAGCTCTCTGGCTTTCTCTTCCCGTTGCTGTCATAAAATACCCTGGCACAAGCAACTTAAAGGTGCAAGGGTTTATTCTCAATCACAGTTCCACATATGTCCCACCGTAGTGGGGAAGTCGAGGCTACAGGTTCATGAGGCAGCTGGTCCCATCTCATCCACGGTCAAGAAACAGAGGAGGATGACTGCAAGCTGCTGCTCACCTCACCTGCTCCATTTGCACCATCCAGGATCCCCAGCCTAGGGAATGGCACTGCCCACCATTAAAATAGGTCTCCCCACACTAATTAACATGATTGAGCTAATCCCCCAGAGGCGTGACCAGAGCTGGGAGGGGCTTCTCTCCTAGACTCTCTCAATCAAAACCAGCCACAGCACCCACGGCGATCCTAGAGTTTACCCATAGAACCTGTAGATGTACACACAGATCTGACCCACAGAACACTTTAAGACATACAAGTCAAAGCCAGGCATGGTGGCACACACTTTTAATCCCAGAAGCAGGCAGATCTCTGTGAGTTCAAGTCCAGCCTGGTCTACAAAGCGAACTCTAGCACAGCCAGGGCTGCATAGTGAGACCCTGTCTCAAACAAACAAACAAACAAACAAACAAACAAACACATATAAATCATCAAGATTTTTTAATCTACACATCTACTGATATATAAAGATACATTTATGCCTAACTGCATATTATATAGGTCTTATTATCTTTGATCTCATCTGTAACTATAGTCATTGAAATATATATATATATGATATTGTAATATTCAGATAGCCATAGCTTAGTATTTGTATTTACCTTAGCTATATATTTTTTAATTTTTTAAATATTTATTTTTTATGTGTGTTGGGGGTCTGCAAAGGCTACAGTGTGCACATGGGGGTCAGAAGACAACGGCTTGCAGATGTCAGTTTTCCCCTTCTACCGTGTGGAAACCAGGTTGCCAGGCTTCGCAGCAAGCGCCTTTACCAGCTGAATCATCTCTTAGCCTCTAGGTTGATTTCTTTTATACTGTGCTAACATCCTGTTTGCATTTTCAATGAGCAGCTTTATTTCCTGACCCATCTTTCAGATCTCAAAGAAATAGTCAGAATTCAACACTTTGTGAGTGGCCCACAGTTGATTTAAATTCCCACTGACAGGAATTCTCTCTCTCTCTCTCTCTCTCTCTCTCTCTCTCTCTCTCTCTCTCTCTCTCTCTCTCTCTCTCCCTCTCCCCCTCCCCCTCCTCCTCTCCCTCTCTCTCTTCCTGCTAATTTGTTGTTGCCTGAGATGGGGGGGGAGGGGGGCACGAATCTCACTAGATAGCAAGTCTGGTCTTGAACTCACAACGCCCCTCTGTCAGCCTCCATAGTGTCGGGGTTGGGTTTGCAGACCTGCACCAGGCCTGGCTTCCTTCTCGATCTTTTTAGACTCATTTCCAGTAGTACATAGAGGAACAGCAGCACCCTGGCACATGCATGCCCTCCCATACTGCTGGCATTTTGATTTAGAGAATGGTTTCCTAGAAGCTGATTGCTGTGTATTAGAACTTGAAATTAGATAAGCCAGAGTACTCTCGAAACCTCCCACGGCCACAGTGTGAGCCTGCTGGTTCCTGGGGAGCTGCGGGACTGACTGGTTTCTCCACTCAGCTCCAGCTCTGCATCTCCCGGAGAGGAGCCCACGCCTACGTTCCTAAAGTCCCGGGAGTGCTTCCGTGATCCAATTTGGGAGACATCAGTTTAAGGTCAAATTGGGTGAAACAATTGATGAGCCAAAGAGACTTCAGTGAACAACCCTCCTACGGTCTGGCCCCTTTCTCAGGGCTTAGCCACCTTCCTGTGCTGGGTACACCGAGTCCCAGGAACAAACAGTCCCCGCAACCTTGTTGCCAGGCAACACGGGGCTCCTTTCTCACGGAACAGTCCTGGGAGCCCTGTCAGTGAGTGTGCATCGCCCTTCACCTGAGGACTTGTGAACCTGCCAATCCCTGGCATCCAGTCTCCAGAGAAGCCTGTGAGGACCCACCGACTTCCTCCCCTGTCCTGCCCTGCCCATAGTTCCTTTCACATCCATTGGCCCGAAACTGTCACATGACCACACCTAACTGCAAAGGGGGCTGGGAAATGGAGTCTAGTGGATCCAGGAGCCCAGGAACAGGATTTCCTGTTTGCTTTATCATCTCATCTCTTTCTATGGCAGCAAATAATTGCAGTTGTGGCGTTTGCAGGGGACAGGAGCCGAGACCGTAGATCAAACAATAAATGTTGACGTGTAGCATAGCATCGTACTGCAGCGGTCCAGGGGCTGGAGAGATGGCTCTGTGGTTAAGAGCGCGGAGAGGGACCAAGTTTGGTTCCCAGCACCCACAGCAGACAGCTCACAATGGCCTGTGGCTCCAGTCCCAGAGGACCTGCCACTCACTGTCTCTGAGGTACTCACACGTATACATAAGATACGTACATACAAAGGACCAGGTTGTTTTTTGTTTTTTGTTTTTTAACCTATAAAGTAAAATGAAAAAAGATGTCAAATCAATAACCTTCCATCTTAAGGTTGGGGGGGGGGCAGCAAACTGAACCTGAATGAACAGAGGACAGGAGGGGGATGGAGAGGGGTCAAACGCAGAATTAGGTCAGAGAAGCATAGAGATAAAAAAATGGAAATGAAGCTGGCTCCCAGGAAAGACCAGGGAAGCTGGGAAATGCCTTCCTAATCAGAACCACAAGTGTGTGAGGAGGGCACGTTAGATGACCGCAGTCGGAAGTCAAAGAGGAGACGTCACCACAGACCCCGCAGGCAGAGGCATGGAAGATAGCGTGCAATTACTACGAACGCGTGTCTACCAACCAACGAACAGCGGAACTCACAAACTCCTAGAGCGTCCCAGCTACTGCGATTTCCTCAACAAGAAACGAGAAGCCTGGGGATGAGTCGTTTTATAACTCCTATAAAGAAAAGCCATGGGGCCAGAGAGATGGCTGAACCATTGAAAGCACCGGGTGCTCTTCCAGAGGACCTGGGTTCGATTCCCAGCACCTGCATGGCAGCTCACAACTGTCTATAACTCCAGCTCCAGGGATCCCACGCCCTCTTCTGGACTCTGCAGGCATTGCATGCACACCGTGCACTTCTATTCAGGCAAAACACCCATGCACATAAAGTAAAAACAAAGGAAATAAAGAAGTCAAGGTACAGATGGCACTCCTGGGAGCCTCCCCCGACACACACACACCTTAAAGAAAGGAAGTCATTTCTGAAGACTTTGCATTCTTGCCGCAACCCATTTTCTGATTTCTAACCGCTCTGGCAGTATCTACCTGGGTGGTCAGAGTTCCCTGGGCAGCCCAAGGCTACACTGTATCTGCAAAGCTTGCGGTGATTTTTCTTGAAGTAACAGAGCCAAGCCGGCACTACAGGAAGCCTCACAAGCCCCTCCTGTGCAGAAAGCTGTTGGTGTGAGCAGAGGCGGCTGGAAATGTTCACTTTGCATTATTTCCCTTTAGAGTAATTTTCTTCAAGCTGACTCGAGATGAGATTGCGTCTGAGCATCAAATGGAAACACTAGTTCATTAGGTGCTGCCTTGGGCGCATGCCCCCTCCTCCTGCCCCCTTTCTTCCTTCTCTCCCTCCCTCTTCCTTCTCTTGTTGGTTTATGGGTTCTTTATTTATTTTAATTGATTTTAGATGAGGTCTCATGTTGGTTGGTCTAAACTCTCTATGTAGCTGGAGACGACCTTGACCACCTGACTTGACCTTCTGCTCTGAGTGCTGGGGTCCCAGTGCACAGCTTCACCTGTCATCCCATAAAAACAGGCTCGGCCTGGACACAGCCACGTCTTTGTTTTCCATTGCACCTCACACTCTGGCCTCCCCTCCCCCCAGTCCTCGTACCTGTACCGGCTGTCCTGACAACTCCCCGTGTGGGCCCCCACACCCATGCCCCCATGGGTGGGTAATTTAAGTGGTCCAGCTTAGCTCCCCCTGTGATAGTCAGAGCTAATTACACAGTCCTGTGCCATATCATCTGTGTTACTGTAGCAAGTTCCCAGACTGGGCAGCTCATAAAGAAAAACAGTTTATCTTGGCTCACAGTTGTAGAGATTTAAGTCTGATGGGCCCTGCTGCCATGGGCCCCAGTCAGCACAGGACACATGGCAGCACAGGACACATGGCAGGAGCAGAAGAGAAAGGCTTACTGTGGGGCTCAGTTACCATTCCTCCACTGTGACCTAAGACCTACACCGGGCTCCAGCTCTTCAAGGCCACACCAGCTCCCACCAGCTAGGGTCCAGGTCATTATCACAGGCATTCTGGGGGCTGCTCCAGACACAGAAGACATGGCTTTGCTCATTCACCCAGGATCTCACCCCAGAAACAAGACTAGAGGGCTGCGGGTCACCCTGGCTTCTCCATTGACCAGACTTTCTGCCCTCCAACCCTCCCCAACAGACTTACCCGGAGCAGGAGCTGCTGCGGCTCATCTACTTCGGGGGTGTCCAGCCCGAGATCCGCAGGGCGGTCTGGCCCTTCCTCCTCGGTCACTACCAGTTCGGGATGACGGAGATGGAGAGGAAGGAGGTCAGTCACCCAAGGGCGATGAAAGGATCGGGGTGCTGTGGAGTGGGGTACTGTGGAGTTGGGTGCTGTGCACCTGGGCACTGTGCAGCTGGGCACTGCACCTGGGAACTGTGCAGCTGGGAACTGTGCACCTGGGTACTGTGTACCTGGCCACTACAGAGTCCTGGTTTCCTGTTGCAGTGTTGGTGGGAGACACAGGGAAGAGACAGGACCACTGAGGAAAGAGCCGTGTGGTGGAAATATGACACGAGGGAATCTTCAAATAAGTCAGCCTCCTGTTTTGAGGCCATATAGACTCCTGTACATATTTGTAGGAAGCACTGCAGGGACCTATGTGACCTTGACTCAGTTTCTCCCTTGGTGACCCCAGCAGATCTGTGATGTCACAGAATGCTGATGCTGGTATAGTACCTACCTCACTCAGGCCTCGCCATCCTCCTGTAATTGCCTGTGTGTGTGTGTGTGTGTGTGTGTGTGTGTGTGTGTGTGTGTGTGCATATGTGCACTTATTTCCCCGTGTGTGCAGACTTGTACATTTCTGGTGCCCTAAGAATCCTCACCTTGTCCTTCTGTAGCCACACCCACCTCCATCCCACCTTAATCCCTGGCTCCTACTCACCGGTCTTCCATTTCCAGAATTTTCTCTCATCCAGGTGGTTGTATAAACAGAATCATGTAGTATGGAAATTTTGAGGGATTGACTTTTCATTCAGTATACATCTCTAGATCCACGTTCTATTATTACCCGTTTCCTTTTTGTGGCTGAATTTGCCTGTGTACATCTACCACAGCTTCACTCTGAGCTGGCTGATTGGTAGCTGGGCAATGCCACGAATCTTTATTTACATTTTTTGGCAGTAATAGCTAACTACAACTGACATCCAGTGTAGGCTTTGTGTGTTGGGGAAATGCCTGGTAGTGACATCACTGTGACGGAAGCATGTTCAGTCTTGAAGAAAATGAGAAACGCCAGCAGAGACTGTTCCATCTGATATTGCCACCAGCTGTCTATGAGTGGCCCTTACCTGATGGAGGGGTGGGTGGATAGACGGGAGGAGAGTGGATGAGACGGACCCATGGAAGGATGGGTGGATGGATGGGAGAGAGTGGATGAGATGGACCCATGGATGGGTGGATGCTTGGATGGGAGAGAGTGGATGAGATGGACCTATGGATGGATGGGTGGATGGACAGGTGAGTGGGTGAGATGGATCCGTGGAAGGATGGGTGGGTGGATGGATGGGAGAGAGTGGATGAGATGGACCCATGGATGGGTGGATGAATGGACAGGAGAGAGTGGATGAGATGGATCTGTGGAAGGATGGGTGGATGGATGGATGGGAGAGAATGGATGAGATGGACCCATGGATGGGTGGGTGGATGGGTACATGGGTTGGTGGGTGAATTTGTGGATGAGAGGATGGTGGGTGGACAGATAGCAAAATCTTGCTCATCTTGTAATCTATAGGCCTGACTTGGTGCCTGGCACACTGTGGGTACTTATCAAAGAAACTAATGAGCAAATGGATTAAGTAATTAATAAATGAGGGAAGAGAGACAGCACGCAAACATTTGAATGGTTGTGTGAGTGGATGCGTCAGTAAAGGGAGAGACGGAGAGCGGAGATGAGGTAGGCTGCTCTATAGTACTCCTCAGCACAGGACCTCACCCAGCTCATACCTGTTGGGTGCTGACTACGCAAATGTAGACAGGTCCCAGCCCGGGGAACTCAGCACCTCGTGGGGCCTTATGCATCTCCTGACAGGTGGATGAGCAGATCCACGCCTGCTACGCACAAACCATGTCGGAGTGGCTGGGCTGCGAGGCGATCGTGAGACAGAGAGAGCGGGAGTCCCATGCTGCTGCCCTGGCCAAGTGCTCCTCAGGGGCTAGCCTGGACAGTCACCTTCACCGGATGCTGCACCGGGACTCCACCATCAGCAACGAGGTAACGGACCGCTGGCCTGGGAGCCTGCCGGTGGGAGGGGGACCGAGCCTTGGGACATCCTTGCCCTTAGCTCTCTTTTGGGGGGGGGTCGAAGGGGGAACTTCAGAATCAGATCTAGGTTCCAAGCCCGCCCAGAGTTTCTTGCCAGCACATTTCCTTGGGGCTCGGTTCCTGCGTACGTACAGTGGGAATGGTGGAGGTGTGGGTACGCCCCTAAGAAGACAGTGCGTGTCAAGATTCCAGTGCAGCGTCTGCCCTCCGTATATTCAACTAATGTTTTCTGTATCCCTACTATGTGCAAGTACTTTCAAGAATGCTCAGAATGTTCTGGTAGCTAAGGCCGACCTCTGCTCTCGCACAGACTTTAGCTGAACAGCCTAACTGGCTGAAGCAGACTGCATGGCAGAGCTTAGCATCAGAGTAGGGAGGGCCAGGGAGGTTACAGGACAGAAAAACCGAGCCCCGAATCCCACCTGTTACTCTGGAAGGACGTAAATCCTAGCCAGAGCTCTCAAGTTCAACAGAGAAGTTAAAGGTGGGGTGCTCTGACGTGGAAGTTGGAGGGTGGGACCCAGAGGCCGAGGTCACCTCTGAGGAGGCTCCAGGGGACAGGTAGGGAGCTGAGGCTCTGGGAGGGGGCTTGTCCCAGTCTGGAGAAAGGATGGAAACAGGCTTCCTGGCTCCCAACCCAGCAGCACCCCCGTGTGACCTTCCATCTTGGTTTCTCTGGTTCTTGTCCCTCCCAGTCCTCCCAAAGCTGCAGCTCAGGCCGCCAGAACCTCCGACTGCAGAGCGACTCCAGCAGCAGCACCCAGGTGACTTTCAGAGGCCCCGCCCCCTCGTGCCCCGCCCCATCACCAAGCCCCGCCCTCCCACCTGGGGTTGAAGGGACTGGATGTCCGTCATTTTCCAGCCACTTTGACATTTTGGGCTTTTTATGGCTAGTCTTGGACGTGGACTCTCTTAAGTAGCACAAGCAATCGCAGCCTCCTTGAAATCCACAGTGATAGGATGCAGCCTCGGCAGACGTCAGCATGCCAGGATCCACGTTCTTTGTGTAAAGTGACAAATGTGTGCACATGACACTGCATTCTTCAGGTCGTTCACAAGAGCAGTGCAAAGTGCATGGAAATAGCCATCAGGCTGTGCCATTAGGAAGGACGGATGGACAAGTGCTTGAGCCCAGTCTGTGCAGGTGCAGTGGCTTGGGGGGGGAGGGTTCACTCAGCATTGGTTGAATCTTGGACCCAGCCTCTGTGAATTCAAAGGCTGAACACAAGGCTGCTCTCCTGTAAAACATCACACCCCACGCCTACACTTTGTTTCTGTCTCCTTCAACTCTGTCCTCCCTTGAAGCAGTGCTATAAATCCGTCCCCTGCATGGCCTTCCCGAACCTTCTGAATACCTTTACATACACAGAAATACCTAATGTACAGTAAGACTTGTAGTTCTTAAAACCCCACATAAATGCCAGCAGGTGTATTTTTCAACAGCTTTTGGTGTCACTCATAAAGGTTTGCTCCATCTGGAGCCTCATCAAACAAAAAGAAAAGCACAAAGCAGGCTGGAGAGACAGCTCAGTGGTGAAGAGCGTGAACTGTTCTTGCAGAGGACCCAGGTTCAGTTCCCAGCACCTATGTGAGATGTCTCACAACCAGGTGTAACCCCAGGAGATCTGGCGCCCTCTTCTGGACTCCAAGGGCACCTGCACTCATGTGGGCATATACACATAGACACATAAATAAAAAAAATAAAATGGCTATTTTCAAGTGAAAAGTATAAAAACATGCACAAAATGTCACCTTTTGGGTAGAAAAGTGTGTGTGTGTGTGTGTGTGTGTGTGTGTGTGTGTGTGTGTGTGTGTGTGTTTGTACCTAGCCTATGAGAGGTCGAGAGGTTCCAGCACTGCACACAAAAAAGCAGAACTGGACCCAGTGAACTGAAGCTGACGGTGGCGACACAGAGAAACAGTGTGAGGCTTTGGAACCTGATCTTTACTGTGACCTTGAGGGCTACAGCTGAAGGACACAGAGAGCCACAAATGAATCTCAGTGTTAGAAATCTGTATGGTGAAAAACCACTTTCTCCCCAAACTTCATGTCCCTCATTGCCCTCCTCAGAGGTAGCTGTGGCCAGCCGAATTGCCGATATAATCTCAGCACTTGGACTCTACTTGTCATCAAGAAGAACAAACTGCCTTTTTCCTGACTGCGTGCTATTCCACTACATGCAAACTCCATACTGAAATATGCCCTGTGGCTGGGTATTAAGTTGCTGCTGTAAACTGTGCTGCCGTGCACATCCTGACCTGTGTGTCCCTTTCCCTCAGGTATTTGAGTCTGTGGATGAGGTGGAGCAGACAGAGGTGGAAGGCAGGTCAGAGGAGAAACAACCCAAAGTCCCCAACGGGAACCCGGCAAATGGCACTTGCTCCCCAGACTCTGGACACCCTTCTTCCCACAACTTCTCCTCCGGCCTCTCCGAGCACTCGGAGCCCAGTCTCAGCACCGAAGACAGTGTTCTGGATGCCCAGCGCAGCCTCCCCGCTGCGTTCCGACCTGGGGACAGCAGTGTGGAAGACGGCCAGAGCAGCGAAGCCACCACGTCCCGGGACGAGGCCCCTCGGGAGGAGCTGGCCGTGCAAGACAGTCTCGAGAGCGACCTCCTCGCCAACGAGAGCATGGAGGAGTTCATGTCCATCCCGGGCAGCCTGGACGTGGCCCTGCCTGAGAAGGACGGGGCCATGACCGCGGAGGGCTGGCCCAGCGAGACGGACAAGCACGGCCGGGCTGACAGCGAGGACAACCTCTCGGAGGAGCCTGAGATGGAGAGCCTCTTCCCGGCCCTGGCTTCTCTGGCCGTGACCTCCTCTGCCAACAACGAGGCGTCACCCGTGTCTTCCAGCGGCGTCACCTACTCTGTAAGTCGCAGGGGGTCTTTCCCCGAGGAGGGTGAGACTGGCCCTGGCTTGTTTCCTTCTCCCCGTCATAGAGAGTCAGTGTGGAAACAGGCAGGGCCGCTGAGCTGGGGGCCGGGAAGTCTGGTTCCGTCCCTTCTCCTGGCTGTGGGACAAGTCCCCTCCCAGAGCCTCAGCTCCTTAGCTGCTCCCAGAGCCTCCTGAGATGACCTTGGCCCAGGCCGACCTCTGCCCTCACAGACCTTAGCTCAGAAGCAAACCCACACTTCCACCATGATGTATCAGTCATCAGCTTTCCTCATCCACGCTGTGTAACAACCAGTTACCCAAAGCCAACCAACTTTCGCCAACCAACGCTGGGCCCTACCTTGGCCTCCGAGTCTGTGGGTCAGCTGGGAAGCTCTGCCCCCAAGCTGGGCAGGGTGTGGCTCGTTAGGATGTTGGCTGTCAGGGGCTGGTCTGTGTTTCCTCCTCTGGCAGGCTAACCTGGGCTAACCTGGGCCAGCCTGGGCTAGCGCTCATGGCCAAGGCAGATGCTAAGCAGAGAGAGCCGACAGGCCGACGTCTATTTTTAAGCCTCTGCTCTGTCCGGCTCACTGACATCACTGGCTGAAGCCAGCTGTGTGGCAGAGTGGGCAAGGGCAGGGAGGTCACAGGACAGAGTGAGTGTGGAGAGAAGGAAAACCGAGCCACGAGTCACACCTGTTGCTCTGGATGGACACGCATCACTAGTGTGGAAGCTGGGAGAAGGGTGGGACACAAAGGGTCCCAGTACCTTCTCTCCTATGGGTCTTTTCTTCGTTCTTCGTTTACAACCTTGTTTTGTCGGAGTGCACGCTATGGTGACTTCCACGTGTTTTACTTTTCATCCCATCTGATGTCACTGGTTGCAGGGCTGGGACCTTGCCTATTCTGCGAAGTTCCTTCTTTGTTTGTGTTTTTTGGTATCGAGTGTGGGGACCTTGGGTGCAGTTCATCAGGAACCATCCTTTTATGTTGAGTGTGTCTCCCCCTGGGCTGTAGTTCACCCATTCGGCCAGGCTGGCCCTCCAGTGATCCTCCTGGCTCCTCTTCTTCAGCTTTGGGGTAGCAAGTGTAAGCCCCAGGCCTGGCTTTTTTTTTTTTTTCTTTGATACGAGGTTTCTCTGTGTAGTTTTGGTGCCTGTCCTGATTCTCGCTCTGTAGACGAGGCTGGCCTCGAACTCACAGAGATCTGCCTGCCTCTGCCTCCCAAGTGCTGGGATTAAAGGCGTGCGCCACCACCACCCAGCTCTGGCCTGGCTTTCTTCATGGGTGCTGGGGGTCTGAACTTGGGTTCTCACGCTTGCCAGACAAGCCCTTTACAGCCACCTCACCAGCAGCTGAGGAATCTTTTAGGAAGATCCCCCATGCATGTTCATCCTGAGTGACTTTCCTTCCCTCAGTCTGACACATATCCCTTTCCTGAGTCCAGGGCCACGCGGCCGCCATGGCTGCTCAGCACATATGGTCCCTGGTGTACAATGGTTCAACTCATGGTTTTCAACTTCACAATGGTGTGAATGGATTCTATAGAAATCCGACTTTAAACTTGACATTCAGATCTGTATGTATGCATGCTAGCGTATGCAGTATGATTGCTGCCTGCAGTGTGGGGCGGTGGCTGTAGCTCCCTTGTCGCCCATTTAAAGATGGTTTTTCTCTCTTTCAGCAGTTTCTAAGATTCTCTTTTAGGGGCTGAGGGCATAGCCCAGCCAGTAAATTCTGTAGGCAAGGGACCCAGATTCCATTCCAAGGACTCATCATCATCACCACCAAAACCATCATCATCATCATCATCACCACCACCATCACCACCACCACCATCATCATCATCACCATCATCATCATCACCATTGTCACCATCATTACCATCACCACCATCTGTAGCTAGTGTTTTTCTCTCTGGGTCCCGCAGTCACGTAGCCCACTTATAAAATAAATACACCAACTCTTATATTATTTAAACTGCTCAGCCATTAGCTCAGGCCTACCATTGTCTAGCTGTTATACTCAGTCCATTTCTGTTAATCTGTATGTCGCCACATGTTCCATGGCTTTACCTGCTGCCTTTACATGCTGCTACCTGGATGGCAGGCTGGCATCTCCTCCCCTCTGCCTTCCTGTTCTCTCACTTCTCCTCTCTGCTAGTCCCACCTATACTTCCTGCCTAGCTACTGCCAATCAGTGTTTATCAATCAATCATCCACAGCAACCATCATCATCACCATCATCATCACCATCACCACCACCATCATCACCATCACCACCATCATCATCACCATCATCATCATCATCACCACCATCATCATCACCATCATCACCATCATCATCATCATCATCATCACCACAGCCATCATCACCATCATCATCATCATCATCATCATCACCATCATTGTCACCATCATTATCAAAGCTAGATGGACCAGGCACAGTGGCACACATTTAATTCCAGCACTCAGGAGGCAGAGGCAGGAGAATCTGTGAGTTCAAGACTAGCCTGGTCTACAGAGTGATTCCAGGTCAGCCAGGGCTACACAGACCCCATCTTAGAACAAACAGTAACAAAATCAACAAACAAGTAAAAACCAGGATGGAGGATGTAGCTCAGTGGCAGAGCACTCGCCTACCATGCACAAGGCCCTGGGTTCGATTCCCAGTTAAACACACACTCATACTTACTGCATACACACAGACACACACAGATACACACAGACACACACTCATGCCACACACACACACAGACAAACACACTCATACACACACAGACATAGACATACACATTCACACTACAGACATACACACACATACAGACAGACACATGTACACACACATAGGCACACACAGACACAGAAACACAAACACACACAGACGGGCACAATCACACAAAGACATACACATATAGACACACACACAGGCACATAACACATACACACACAGAGAGAGACACAGAGACACACCCACACGTGCCTGTGTGTGTAAGGGTCTCACTTTGTCACTGTGAGCCCCTGTTTCTGGTGGAAGCCTCTCTTTATTTTGTTGGACCTTGTGACTGTAAAAGTTGTGTCCTCAGTCAGTTCTGGAAGATTCCACCTACTCCTCAAGCTGTGGTTGCTGCTTCTCCATATCTGCTCTCCACCTCTGGCTGGATCTTTGTCAGGGACACCTCACAAGCTCCTCACTTTCATCTTAGAGGCTCGCCTTCCTCAGGGTCTCCTATTGGAGCTGGAAATGGAGCTCATGACCTGCCTGGCATGTGCAGGGTTTGGGGTTTGATCTTCAGTGCAACCAAAAATGTCTAATTTTGATCTGTGTGCCTGATGTGAGTCGAATGCATTTTTAATGTCACTTACTTTTTTCCCAAACGTGCTGTGAGGTCACCGCTGGACTCTGAGAACTCTGGCTCCTGTCTCTAGTCTCTGTGTTTTCATTTTATTTCATTTCTTAGACAGAGGCTCATGATGCAGCCCAGGCTGGGCTTGAGTTCACTCTGTAACTCGGCTTCTAACTTACAGCCATCCTCCTGCCTCAGCCTCCTGAGCACCAAGGTGACAGCTTTGTGTCACTTTTAAATGTATGAAAAATATTTAATATTCTGTCTCTGCTGCAGCTGTGTGTGAACTCGCGTGCAAATGTACATGTGCTCACAAGAGCACATATGTCTGCCTGCAATCCCAGCACTCTAGGCACTGAGGCAGGAGGACTATGAGTTCAAGGCCAGCCTGGGCTACATCACGAGACCCCAGTCTCACAAGAGTACTTCTTCGTCATGCGAAGTGAAAATAGCTTTCCCAGAAAACAAAGAAAGAAATCAAACTCTGGAGTGAGCTGTGGGAGGTGGGGGCTGGGGGCAGTTCTTGGGGTCAGCGTCCCCTTCTTCCTCCTCCCGCCCACAGCCGGAGCTACTGGACCTGTACACGGTGAACCTGCACCGCATTGAGAAAGACGTGCAGAGGTGTGACCGCAGCTACTGGTACTTCACAGCCACCAACCTGGAGAAGCTGAGGAACATCATGTGCAGGTGGGGGGGGGGGAAGGGGAGAGAGAGGAAAGGGGGAGGAGGAGGGAGGTCAGCCCAGGAATGGAGATGAGATTGGGAGATAGGCGAGGCAAGATATAGGGAAAGGGAAGGAGGGCTGATGGAGGGAATGGGGATGAGAAGAAGGAGGGATGGGAGGATGAGAGGGATGTGTGAGAGATGGGGTGATGGGTGTGATGGAGGATGGGGGATGAGAAGACAGAAGAGAAGGGGGATAAGGGTGGATGATGTGGGGAAAGTGGGGGCTGTAGAAATCCAGCTGAAGCTTTGCCTCCTGTGGCTGATACTGATCTGGAGTTTTATTTTAGTCATAGTACCAGTAATAATATAGGACAAATCCAAAGTCAGGATCAGAGAGGGAACAGAAGCACTCATGCTTCTTGGTGCCCAGCTCCTTCTACACTAACAGGGTCCAGGATCCCCTGCCTGAGGAATGGCACCACCTACAGTGGGCTGGGTCTTCCTGTATCGATTAATGTATAACCAAGACAGTTGCCTGCCCTCCACTAGACAGGTCCACAGCCACCATGATGTAGACGACCCTCTACTAAGACTCCTTTCCCAACGTGACAGAACTATCGCACTGACTTTGGATGTGTCCTTTGACACTCTGTGCCTTGGTCTCCTCACCTGAGACTCACTTCACGTGGTCATTTTAAGATGTAAAGATTCAAGGTGCATACAAGGCTGAGGAGGTTTGTCCAGGCCCAACCGGTCAAAGCTATTATTCGCAGGGACTGATCCAAATTCCTGGCACCAGAGGGAACCGGTAGGGCAAATCCCTAGAGACTTTAATGAGTCAGTTATTTGTGCAAAGTGAATACCTCCACGTAGCCAGAGAAGAGGCGCTGGAAGGGGATGTGTGAGGCTGGAGGAGGAGTTGAAGATACTGAACTCATGCACCCATGCGGCACCCCGGGGTGGCGGGGCACTTGCAGAGCCCTGTGCTCTGCGAGGCCCTCGTGGACAGGGTTACCCTGTGGGCTGCACCTAGGGTGTGTGGTAACACTGAGGGTGGGCATCAGGCTGAGGGATGGAGGACCAGATGGGAGAAAGGACAGGGAGGGTTTGGAAAAGCAGGCTGTGAGGGGGCAGGCTGTGTGGGGATGCATGCTGCGTGAGGATGCATGCTGTGTGGGGATGCAGGCTATGTGGGGATGCATGCTGTGTGGGGATGCATGCTGCGTGGGGGTGCAGGCTGCGTGGGGATGCAGTCTGGGAGGGGGCAGGCTGCGTGGGGATGCAGGCTGCGTGGGGATGCAGGCTGTGGTGACCTCCTTGTGCCCTGTTTCTCCTGCAGCTACATCTGGCAGCACATTGAGATTGGCTATGTCCAGGGCATGTGTGACCTTCTGGCCCCGCTGCTGGTCATCCTGGATGATGGTGAGTGTATCCCTCCTGCCCTACAGGAGAGGAAGGTTCAGCCTCCCCTGTGTCTCCGTGGACTGGGTCAGGACAGGTGCACAGCCTGGTGAACGCATCCCAAACCCAGTAGTAGCACGAGACATCCTTGTGTCCCACAGTGCACCACACTGAGGCCCAGCTGGCTGTTCTCAGGCAATGCTTGACCGTGAATAAGCACAAAGAAAAGCCTGGCCCAGATGGCTAGGGTCCCTGGTATGAGCTCTACCAAACAGTGTAAGATCACAAGCTCTGAGGAGGAGGAGGAGGAGGGGGGGGGAGGAGGAGGAGGAGGAGGAGGAGGAAGATAATCAACAAACTCAGTTCAACAAGATACAAAGATTTATACAGCATGCCCAAGCAGGGTTTATCCCAGAACCGCAAGGGCAGTTCAGTGTCTAAGCATCCATCCGTATAAGCTAGCACCTGACCATAAAAGCCGGGCAGGGTGTGGTAGCCATGCCTGTGGTCCCAGCCCTCGGGAGGTAGAGGCAAGAGGATGAGAGACTCAAACTCATCCTTGACCGAGGTGAATTTAAGACAAGCATGGGCTACATGAGGCCTTGTCTCAAAATTTAAAAGGAAAAAAAAAAAAAGGGAAGAACTGGAACGTAATTAAAATTATCCACGATGGGTCCTGGTCCTGGATGATTTAGGATGAAAATCCAAAGAATAAGAAAACAGAACACGTGGGTCCGTTGGGGCTGTAGAATGTAAGCAGAAATACTGTTTCTACACAGCTGAGCTGAACAATCCCAAGGTGAAGTTAAGATGAGTCCATGTGTCACGCCTCCTGAAGAAGTGTCTCCAATGCCTCTGAAGGGCGTGGCTTATATATCTTACAATATCGAACACCACAAAACATTGTTGGTCAAAGGGGAGGAAACATAAAGGGTGGAGGACATCTCCCATCACAGCTGGAAGGCTTCGTGTTGGCGTTGGTGAGGAGCATTGTCCTCTGTACCGTGTACGGACTCAGGAAAGCCCTGTCAAAATGCCCGACTGCAGTGGCAGGATGGCTCAGTGGGTAAAGGCATTGACCTGAGTTTGATCCCTGGGGACTCACAGGGTGAAAGGAGAGAACACACACACTCACATACACACACACACACACACACACACACACACACACACACACAGAGACAGAGAGAGAGAGAGAGAGAGAGAGAGAGAGAGAGAGAGCGCTTTGGTGCCTCCACCAAGACCTGCAAGCCCGGAGTCCAGAAAGGAGCGTTCGCAGTCGACACTGCTGACTGAGTAGATTTCAGAGTCAGTTCAACTCCACGAGCTCAGTCCTTTCAAGGTACCAGCTGCTGCCGTGACAGGAAACACACGTGCAAAAGACGGAAGACCCCTGCCTCACGCGCCACACACGAGAAACTCACTTGAACTTGATCCCAGAAAGAACCAAAGTGGTAAAAAACTCCTAGAAGAAAACTTTCAGCTTGTGACTTTGCTGGGACAGTCGATGCCAAGAAATGAGACCAGCATCACTGATGTGAAATCTTCTGGAGACCGTTTACTTGTGGTCAGTAAGCAAAAACTGGTCCATGGGGGACCAAGGCTGGCAGCCAAACTTGTTAAGCTTACAAGTCTCCCAGGTCGTCCTGGTGTTGAAGGTGTAAAGGAGTCAGAGCAGTGGAGGCGTGGCACTGTGAGAGACGGAAGTCAGCAATACGTCAGGGTGACCGTAATCCTGACAGGTGGACCAGGCGATGTGCTGGCACCAGGGGTGATGGGCTGCCGGACTATAAAGACGTCCACAGTTTCTGTAATCTGTCCTGACCCTTTTTAAACCTGCGTGGGACCCATTGTCCATTGCCCTCAAGGAGCTTCCCAGTAACACCATTCTCCCCAGAGTTAGTAAGAGAAACTAGAAAAAACGAACCAAGTGTTTCAAGTGCAGCCTAGTATGACTGAAGTTTCTACACTGCAGGACTTCTCAGAGCCTTTGATGTCTGAGGTTCTGTTTATTTTTATTTTGCTGTATGAGTGGTTTGCCTGCATATGTGTCTGTGAGCCACGTGCCTACAGAGGAGGCCAGAAGAGGATGACTGAGCCCTCGGGACTGGAGTTACAGATGATTGTGAGCTGCCATGTGGGTGCTGGGAATCAAACCCGGGTCCTCTGGAGGAGCAGCCAGTGCTCTTAACCACCGAGCCATCTCTCTGGCCCCTACTGTCTTAATAAATGTAAATAGATATTCTAAGCAGCATCTGCCAGAGGCGTTTGTTCTTCTTTACCTAGCACCAACCAAAGCCTTTGCTGTGTCCATGGTTGTTGTTGTTGTTTTTAAGTATTTATTTTTATTGTATATACATGGGTGTTTTGCCTGCATGTATGTCTGTGTGACGGTGTTGGGTTCCCTGGAACTAGAGTGACAGACAGTTGTGAGCCACCGTGTGAGTGCTGGGAATTGAACCTGGGACCTCAGAATTGAACCTGGGTCCTCTGGGAGAGCAGTCAGTGCCCTTAACCACTGAGCCATCTCCTCAGCCGCTCCCCCCCCGTCCCCAACAGTTGCTTTTGAGCACAGTGACTTCCAGACTTGAGAATTCCATCAACTGGGTAGAATTTCTGAAGGAAAGGATTATGGAGACCAGCAAGGCAGTGTGGGCTTCGTGTCACAACCAGTGGGGACCCTATCAGAGGAGTGTCTGTGTCTGAATAGAGGCTGTGCCTCCCCAGCGCCTCGGAGGCGAGATCTGTGACGCCCTGAGGGCGGTTGAGCATCCGAGAGAGTGGCCTCCACTGCGTCCTCTCTGCTCACCTCTGCTCCACACGGTGGTCTCTTCAGGAGCTCCAGTGCCTGAGGCCGTGGCCCCACTAACCCTCTGTCTTACACTGTCCCCAGAGGCCCTGGCCTTCAGCTGCTTCACGGAGCTCATGAAGAGGATGAACCAAAACTTCCCCCATGGAGGCGCCATGGACACGCACTTTGCCAACATGAGGTCCCTGATCCAGGTAGGACCCGGAGGCTTCCTGCTCTGGCTTTAGGGGAGACAGCGCGTGCAGCCGAATAATTTAAGATTGAGCCGTGTGCAGGCTGAGGGTGCGGTGCAGCGGATAGAGTGCTTGCACGCTCAAACTCCTAGCTAATAGTGTGATTCCTCACGACTTCTTCAGGCATCCTTCCTTTGATTTTTATCCTCCTCCTTCTGTGTTTATCTCCCCCACCACCGTCCTTCCCGAATTGGAGGCCTCCATCTTCCCTACCCCCCTTCAGATCACGTGGACCCCTCTGTTCCCCTCTCTGTCGCTCCCTGACCCGCCCCCCCCCCCCAGCAGTGATCCCCTTTTTACCTTTCCTGTTCTGCAATGACTCGACACCGTGGACTCGCATCTGGAGATTCGGAGCTAAGAGAGTCCGATGAGAGAGAGCACACCTTGTTTGTCTTTTTGAGTCTGGGTTACCTCACTCAATACAATCTTTTTCTAGTTCCATCCACTTAACCTTTGAAACTCATGGTTCCCTTTTCCTTTAGAGCCGAATCCTATTCCCCTGTGTGGATTAGCACTTTCTCACCCTCCGTTTGTCCGTTGAAGGACGTTAGGTTGCTTCCATCTCCTGGCCATTGTGAATAGAGGAACAGTGAGCTCTGGAGGAGGATGCTGAGGGCTTCATGCGTGTGCCAAGGAGTGCTAGAGCTGGGTCATACAGTTAGATGTGGTTTTAGCTGGTTGAGAGCTCTCCACACTGATTCCCGCAGTGGCTGCACCCGTTTGCATCTCAAACCACCAACAGTGAGTGTGCCCCTCGCTACCCCGGCCAGCATTGGTTGTGGGTTATTCTGTCAATCTTGGCCACTTGGACTGGGGTCAGGTGAAATCTCAAAGTTGTTTTGATTTGCATGGCTTTAGCTGCCAATCAGAATCTACAAGAGGCAAGCCCAGCGGCCAGCTACGGGCTGAGCTCTGCAGGTAAATCCACGCAGGCTGGTACTCTTAAGTGCCGTAGGGAGAGCTCAAGCCCAAGGTGGCTCTTGCTGCTTTGGTGGGATTCAAAAAAAGGCACCAAATATTTTGGATACAAAAGGTTGGAGAAACAAGGTGACTTAGTGATTGCTGGACTATAGTTTGATCAGTTGAGCCCACAAGGTACAAGGAGATAGTTTGACACATTGTCCTCTGACCTACACACACACACACACACACACACACACACACACACACACACACACACACACACGAGAGAGAGAGAGAGAGAGAGAGAGAGAGAGAGAGAGAGAGACAGACAGACAGACAGACAGACAGACAGACAGACAGACTACTAGAGATGTGGCCCAGCACAAGGGAAAGGACCAGAGTTCAGATCCCAGCACCGTGTAAAAGCCGAGCATGGTGGTGTGCTTTGTCGGCCGTCACTGGGAAAGCAGAGGCAGCAATTCTGCGTTCCCAGCAGCCCTGCGTGAGGGTGCTGATTACTCCCAATCCTTGCCGACACTTGTTGCTGTCTGTCACTTTGATCTTAGCCGTCCCAGTGTGTGTGAGCCTGTCGACTTGTTCTAACTGGCTTTCCCCGATCGATCGTGAGCCAGCCCCATGCTGGCCGCTGTCAGTCCTCTTTGGAGAGAAGTCTATATGCACCGTTTTGTTCACTGTTGACCCGACCTGAGAGCTGACGGGTGTGCAGAGTGGGCGTGCAGCACATTGGATTCTGCAGTGTCCTCTGGCCCAGCCCTTTCCCAGGGGGGGCTGACGGTCTGCTCTCCCTCCATCAGATCCTGGACTCGGAGCTCTTCGAGCTGATGCATCAGAATGGGGACTACACCCACTTCTATTTCTGCTACCGTTGGTTCCTGCTGGATTTCAAACGAGGTACGGACCGCCACCCACGGGCTCGTCCCCGGAGTCCTTACAGTAGGATTTCTGGGGTGGCTATGATGGGAAGTGGAGGCTGAAGAGGACACGGGAATGAAGGGCACCGGGGTAAAGGCGGCAGAAGAGAGAACATCGTGGGGATGTATTGTGTACCCCAATAAAGTTTACCTGGGGATCAGAGGACAGAGCCAGCCACTAGCTTGCCTCTACGAAATCCTCAGCCTCAAGAAAGCGAGTCCCTGTTTCCTTGTGTCTTATATATATATTGGAGTACACAATATATCACCACAGAACATTTGCACAGTCCATTTTGGCACATGCCTTACCACAAAATGGCTATGCAGTAGGAGCCATAAAATCCCTGTTTCAGGGCCTTGGGAGATATCCCAGGCAATAAAGTACCTGAACAAGCATAAGGTCCTGAGTTCAGATCCCAGCATGCAAATAAAAAGCCAGGCATGCCGGCTGTTGGGACGGTAAAGGCACTTGCCACCGAGCCGGATGACCTGAGTTTGATCCTTGGAACCTATTTGGTTAAAAGAGAGAACCTACTCCTGCAAGTTGCCCTCTGACCCCCACACATGCGCTGTGCTGTGTGTCCCCCTAACTTAATAATTTAAAAAATTTGGAAAGCCAAGTGCAGCCATGCATGTGGCATGTCTGTGATTCAGTGCTGGGGAGGCAGATGCAAGGTGGCCACAAGAGCTTGCTGGCCAGCCAGCCCAGCCAGCCCAGCCAAACCGGTGAGCTCTGGGCTCCGTGAGGTGGAGGTCAATAGAGAAGGACATTGACATCAACATCTCACCTCCACAGACATGCACATGCAGTTGCACATGAACACACACACACACACACACACACACACACACACACACACTCATAGATGAGGAAATTTAAGAAGTCAAATATGGAGCTAGGAATAGGGGAGCCAGGGCCCAAGCTTGGTTCCGCCCCTCCCTGGGGCCGAGTCCCTCCCACCTGTCTTCCTGTTCAGCAGAGACCAAGAACAATTCAGTTGAGGGGACTTCAAGCATATTTCATGATGGACCTAGGAGGGATGTCCCCTCTGAATGCATGCCATCATGCAAACCTGGGATGGGGCTGGGAACACTTGATCTGTGTGGCGGTGTTAGCCACCTGCCCCGCGCTGTGCAGTACCACTGACCACGGCATCTCTGCTCCTTTGCTGTGACCAGCAGGTAGGTCCCATGCAAAGGTGAGGTGTGGAGAGGCTGGAAAGGGACAGCACCAGCCCGCAGCCCCTGGCTGGTTAGTGAAGGGTTGGGACCCAATGCCAGCCTACTGGACTTGGTAGTCTTGCTCTTAAGGCAGGGGCTCTCGACATGTGGGTTGTGACCCCTATGGGGTTGATCGACCCTTTTACAGGGGTTGCCTAAAACATCTGAAAACATATTTCCAATGGTTTTAGGAACTGGAGAAGCAATCTCAATCTTGGCACTGATGCTGATTTTTTTTTTTTTTTGTGCATACTGTTGCAAAATGTAGCCATGTAGGTTTACTGTTGTTACATTAACACTGCTACCCATGCTACACTGTGCTTCAAGATAAAATTTCATCTATTTGTAGTTAGAAACAAGTATTTCACAAAATATAATTACATACTGTTTTGTGATTAATCACTATGCTTTAATTATGTTCAATTTGCATGTTCAATACACATCCTGTATATCAGGTATTTACATCACAACTTTTTTTTTTTTAAGATTTATTTATTTATTATGTGTACAGCATGTATGACTGCAGGCCAGAAGAGGGCACCAGATCTCGTTACAGATGGTTGTGAGCCACCATGTGGTTGCTGGGAATTGAACTCAGGACCTCTGGAGGAGCAGTCAGTGCTCTTAACCTCTGAGCCATCTCTCCAGTCCTACATCACAACTTATAACAATAGCAAAATTACAGTTATGAAGTAGCAACAAAAATAATGGACAGGTGTCACCACACCACGAGGAACTGTATTAGAAGGTTGCAGCATTAGGAAGGTTGAGAACCACTGTCTTCACGGCTCTTCCATCGCCCTGAGGCAGCAGCCAGCCTGCCTGTGTACTCGGCCACTGAGAGCCACACATGAACACGGCTGAAGGAGAGGAAAGACAGCAGTGTGGGCAGGTCAGAGACAGGTCCCTGGCAGTCAAACCCACACCTCCTCAGATTCCTCACACAGGCACCTTAGACCAAGTCCATAAATGGGGAAACTCGGGCTTTGAGGGTCGGGTGGCAGGGTCTGAGTGTCTTGCCACCCAGCCTGAAGTCTACCTGCTGCATGAGCGCAGGGCTGGTCTGGGACTGTCACCTAGGGAAGTGGGACACTTGCAGGGAGGACAGGTCCTGCACCCTGTCCTGGACCAGATCCTAAGCTCATGTGTGTCGTGTCCCACAGAGCTGGTCTATGATGACGTTTTCTCCGTGTGGGAGACTATCTGGGCAGCTAAGCACGTGTCCTCTGCCCACTATGTGCTGTTCATCGCACTGGCCCTGGTGGAAGTCTACCGAGACATCATCCTGGAGAACAACATGGACTTCACAGACATCATCAAGTTCTTCAACGGTACCAAGGGGCGGGACTGGGCACGGGACTGGGAGGTGGGGCTCCCCAGGTACGGGGCTCCAGATGCCAGCAGCTTGACAGGCCCCAGTCATTCCCCTGCCTCCACCCTGCTGCCTCCACAGCTCACCAGGGCATGCACATAACACTTGAGTGCTGGGGCCTGAACCTATGTTCTCCGCTTGCACAGCAAGTGCCCTTACTCACTGAGCCTCTCCCCAGTCCTCTGTGCCCCCTTAGTGCCATATCAAGGGACCTGCTGGGATCTCAACATGCTCCAGTCCAGGTGCTTTTCTCCATGCTGAGGTTCGGGGGCAGCACCTGGCTCTGCCACTGGTTAGCTGTGCCCAGTGACAAGGTACTACCCTACCTCTGAATATCTACTTCATCTATGAAATATCAAGGTCTGCCCCATAGGAGATCGTGGGTAGGGAAAGTGGGCAGAGGGATGCTCTTGGAGTGGCAAGGAATAGGTGTTTAGAGTTTGGTCCCAGCGGGCCACCGGGTGTGGCCTTGTCTAAATGACGTCATGTTCTGGGCCTCAGTTCTTCAGGGGAAAAATGCTGCAAACACGTCTTCCCTCAAGGGAAGTCCCGAGAATTAATGATGAGATATGGAAAAGCCCTTCACGGGTACCTATCCCCGGGAGGGGCCCAATAAGCAAGGCAGTTGCTGGCGTTATTGCCACTTAAAGGGTAATTAAATGCTAAAAAACGAGGGCTGATTTGCAGCTCCATCACAGAGCACAGGCAAACACTAGGCTCTGGGCTTCACCCCTGGCATCTCACCCCAAAACTTAAAGACCAAAGGAGGTTCCAGAAGGAGAAGAAAACCACCCGCGACCTACCTCAGCCACATTGCTAGATCTCTTTCAAGTCAGCTTTTTCTCTTGGAGTAAGTTTGGATTTTAGTCATCTACTAAAATTTTAAATTTAGGACTTTTTTTTAATCTATTAGGAAAGTTATAGATATGGAACCAAGTGGTGTCATTTCTTAGTGTCCTTCATTTCTGTTGCTGATTTACGTGTTTCTGGAATGTTCGACACCAAAACTAAGAAATTAACATTGGCAGACTTTGTGAGTTTCACCAGCACCAGAAACCAACCAGGAAGCCACAGAGATTGAGTGCAGTTGTTAAACAAACAAACAAAAGCAGTCCCTGGGCTGGGGATGTGACTCAGTTGATTGTTTGCAGTGTGTGAGAAGCCCAGCACCACCACACCCAAACAAACCGGGTGTGGCAGTGCAGCCGGGAAACAAACACAAGAAGGTCTGAAGTATTGTATTTTCATTATCTGTGTAGCTTTGTTGCCTTTCCTGGAACTCTCTCTGTAGACCAGGCTGGCCTCGAACTCACAGAGATCCACCTGGCTCTGCCTCCCGAGTGCTGGGATTAAAGGTGTGCACCACCAATGCCTGGCAAGCCATTTTTATTTCTCCTCCAGAGAACTCTCTGTGCAGGTCTCAGCCCCCTTTTTTAATTAATCAGATGAATTAGTGGCGAAGACTCCCTCCTACTCTGCGGGCTGCTTCTTCACTCAGTGGTTGTTTTCTTGGCTGTACAGAAGCTTTTCAGTTTCAGGAGGTCCCACCTGTCAATTGTTGACCTTAATTCTTAAGCAAATGGAGTCCTGTTCAGGAAGTCCTTTCTTTCTTTCTTTTTTTTTTTTGGAGCTGAGGATTGAACCCAGGGCCTTGTGCTTGCTAGGCAAGGGCTCTGCCACTGAGCTAAATCCCCAACCCCAGGAAGTCCTTTCATATACCTATATTCTGTAGAGGACTGACTATGCTTTCTTCTAGCAGTTTTGGTATTTCAAGCTTTACACTGAAGTTTGTCTTAGTTAGGGTTTCTTTTGCTGTGATGAAACACCAAGACCAAAGCAACTTGGGGAGGAAAGGGCAGGGACCTGGAGGCAGGAGCTGATGCAGAGGACATGGAGGGGAGCTGCTTCTCATGGTTTGCTCCTCATGGCTTGCTCAGCCTGGTTTCTTATGGAACCCAGGACCAGCAGCCCAGGGATGGCACCACCCACAGTGGGCTGGGCCCTCCCCCATTGTGGTGATTTAAAAGAAAACGGTCCCCAAAGGGAGTGGCACTATTAGACGTGGCTTTGTTGGAGTAGGTGTGGCCTTGTTGGGGGAAGTGTGTCAGGGTGGGGGTGGGCTTTGAGGTCTCCTTTGCTCAAGCTGCTCCCAGTGTCACAGTCCACTTCCTGTTGCCTTCTGATGAAGAGGCAGCCAGCACCATGTCTGCCTGCACACTGCCACACTCCCCACCATGATGATAATGGACTGAACCTCTGAACTGTAAGCTACCACCCCAATTACATGTTTTCCTTCATGGCCACGGTGTCTCTTCACAGCAATAGAAACCCTAAGACACCCATCCATCACTAATTAAGAAAATGCCTTATAGGCTTGCCTACATACTGATCTTATGGAGGCACTTTCTCAGTCGAGGATGCCTGTAGCTTGGGTCAAGTTGACATAAAAGTATCCAGCACAAGGTCTTTGATCCATTTGAAGTTAGTTTTGTGCAGGGTGATTGATATGGTTCTAATTTCGTTCTTCTGCATGTGGACACCCAGTTCTCCCAGGGACATGGATTGAAGACACTCTTTTCCCCGATGTATGCTTTTGGGTCTTTGTCAGTTATTTTACATGGCTGGAGATATTTGCTGTCATGCCTGGGTCTTCTGTTTTGTTCCATTTTTTTCAAGACAGGACCAAGCTGTTTTTATTACTGTGGCTCTGTAATATATTCTGAAACCTGAATGTTAATCCACCCCCCCCCCAGCATTGTTCCTTCTGATCTGGGTCGCTTTGGCTATCCAGGGACTTTGTGGTTCCTTGTGGGTTTTAGAATGTTTCTTTCCACTTTTGTGAAGAATGGGATGGGGGTTTGGATTGGGATTTCACCGAATCTGTAAACTGCTCTTGTTAAAGGTGTCATTTTTCACAGTGTTGATTCTACTAATCCAAGAGCATGGGGGAGAGGTCTTTCTGTTTTCTGGGGTCTTTCTCAGCCTTTCTTCAGAAGTTTAAAGAGCTTTGTTGTAGAGGTCCTTCACCTGTTTGGTTAGGTTTATTCCCGGATATTTGACTTTCTTTGAAGCTGTTGTCAGGGGGAGTGTGTCCATGATCTCTTTCAGCTCTCAGCGTATTTGCTGTAGGAAGGCTGCTGATGCTGTAAGTTCATTAGGTGTCCTGCCACATTGCTGAAAGTGTTGATCATCTCTAGAAGTTTTGTGGTAGGATGTTTAGCATGTCTTATATACAGTGCGGCGTCATCTGCAAATAAGAATAGTTGGATTTCTTTTTTTGTTTGTTTTTTGAGACAGGGTTTCTCTGTGTAGCCCTGGCTGTCCTGGATGTCACTCTATAGATCAGGCTGGCCTCAAACTCACAGAGATCCACCTGCCTCTGCCTCCCGAGTTCTGGGATTCAAGACATGTGCCACCACTGCCTGGCTTAGTTTGGCTTCTTTAGTTTGTGTCCATTTACTTTCCTTCTCTGGACTCTTACCCCAGCTAGTGCTTAAAGTACACATCGAAAAAGAGTGGGGAAGCCAGGCGGTGGTGGTGGTGGTGGTGGTGGCGCACACCTTTAATCCCAGCACTCGGGAGGCAGAGGCAGGCAGATCTCTGTGAGTTTGAGGCCAGCCTGGGCTACAGAGTGAGTTCTAGGACAGCCAGGGCTACACAGAGAAACCCTGTCTCAAAAAATCAAGAAAAGAAAAAGGGAGAAGAAGGAGGAGGAGGAGGAGGAGGAGGAGGAGGAGGAGGAGGAGGAGGAGAAGAAGAAGAAGAAGAAGAAGAAGAAGAAGAAGAAGAAGAAGAAGAAGATGAAGAAGAAAAGAAGAAGAAGAAAAGAAGAAAAAGAAAAGGAGTAGGAACAGTGGACAGTGCTCTCCTTCCTGATTTCAGTGGGGTGGCTTTGAGTTCTTCTCCACTTAGGATGAGGTTGGCTGTGGGTATCTCCTGTAGAGCCTTTATCACGGAGAGACGTGTCCTCTGAGTCCTACTCTCTCTAGGACTTTTATCATGAAGACGTTTTGGGTTCTGTGAAAGGCTATTTCTGAGGACCAGAATGTCTGCTGTGAGATCGTGTCTTCTGTATATGATAGGGGAGCTGCACCCCTGAAATCTAAAAGGATTGGTCACCTACACAAGACCAGAGCAGTGACAGCTGGTTGACAAGCCAGCAAGGACCGGTGAAAACTCGCAAGGCGGCCACCTCTAGATGAAGAGCTACAGGCAATTAACGGAGACTGAGAGAGTATCCGTCTTCCCCAGGAATGAACCCCCCTATTAGGTTACCCAGTCTCAAATGATCAGCCCTAAACACATGCATATAAATGGACTCAGCAGGAAGTACTTATATGCACACCCATAGGCACACACATATGTAACAATAATAATTATTCTTGGCCAGGAATTTGAAAGGAATTGGGGGGTGAGAGCAAGAGGTAGAAATTATGTAAATATAGTACTCATGAATGAAATCCTCAAAAAACTCAATTAAATTTGAAAAAAGAACCTCAACTGATCGGAAGTTCAAGGTCCTCGCCAGCTACACAGTGGATTCAAGGCCGGCCTGGGTCACGAAGGACTGTCCTAACCCTCCACTTATCGATCCGTTCTTTCTCATGGCTGTTTATTTTCTGTAGTTACCATTCACAGAACCCAGTTGTATCTACTGTTTCAAAAATTACCGCATGTAATTCTTTTCCGGGGCTGCAGTATACACCCGCGTGAATATCCTGTAATTGACTAAGCATCCTTTGCTGTTGCACATCTTGCTTGTTTCAGTTTGAAAGTGTGATTAAGAACCTGACACATTCCACACCTCAGCCCAATCCTTCTGCCTCAACACCCCCAAGTTCCCAAACCTCCTCAGTCCGGGGCACCCCTAACTTTTCTACAATATGCACCCCATGCAAGCCAAAGTCCCCAGTGGTAAGGAGTGAGGTCCAAACCATGTGACACCTTTGTCCTGTGCTCAACACTCAGAAGCTGTTTGCTGAAGGAAACCCCATTTCCCTTCGTCCCTCACTTCATGAAATCACCGGTTTGTTGCTGGAGGGCTTCTCTCCAGGTTCCCCAAGCACCGCAGTCCCACAATCCACGTATAAAATAATCACTCAGACGCTTATATCACTTATAAACTGTATGGCCATGGCAGGCTTCTTGCTAACTGTTCTTTTATCTTAAATTAACCCATTTTTATAAATCTATACCTTGCCACGTGGCTGGTGGCTTACCAAAGTCTTTACATGCTGCTTGTCCTGGCGGTGGCTGCAGAGTCTCCCCCCTCAGCCTTCCGCTTCCCAGAATTCTCCTCTCTCCTTGTCCCACCTACTTCCTGCCTGGCAACCTACTTCTTGCCTGGTCACTGGCCATCAGTGTTTTATTTATATAGAGCAATATCCACAGCACTGGTTGTAGACTATACACACCTGTCAGGCCGTGCACGGCTTTGCACACCTCATGATGGGGTTACACAACAGCACCCCCTCATTTCCTGCTTCCTTGAGACTTTCACATAGCCCTTGCTTTTTCATCCCAGCCATGTGTGTGGAGCTGACAGCTGCTGAGTGTTGCCGAGGTCCCCTCCAAATGCTCCACAGCCCACAGTGTCCCCGAGTTGACTAGGAACCCTAGAGGTACCTCAGCAGCTGATTTAGGAACTGTGGTCTTAGCTTTCTTTCTCTTTTGGAAATAGTTTCTCTGTGATAAAGTCAAGCTTCCAATTATCCCGCTGTGTGCAAAGCCTTGAAGAGCTCAGCATTTTGTGTGGCCCTTGATGTTTCTTCCTCTCTCATCTCCACGGTCCATGGCTTTCCTCATCCCCACAGACTCTTGAAGAATCTGCCACAGGCTTTATACTACCTTTTATTTTTGAGACAAAGTCTTGCTCTGTATCCCAGGCTGACCTCCAACTCTCAATCCTCCTGTCTCAGCTGCCCCAGCTGGGATTACAGGTGGGCCCTGCTGTGCCTGGCCTGACACAGACCTTGTGAGGTATTCACAGACATTCTACCTTTGGGGAAGGGTGGAAGACACAGCCTTCTCCTAGCACACACTCTGGGCCAGCATCACTTCTTTATGTTTCCATGGTAACGTGCCGCGGCTTCCTGTAGCGACCCTCATTTTTTACAGCTGGGGAAGCTAAGGTCTGGAGGTGCATGCCTCCTCTCAGAGTCACTCTTTGGGGTGGGAACACCCTAGGGTCCACACCAGGAGCCGCAGGGATCTCCCTCCCCGGGGCTGACCCACAAGGCCGCTCACCAGTGCTGTCTTCTCTTGCAGAAATGGCTGAGCGGCACAATGCGAAGCAGATCCTGCAGCTGGCGCGGGACCTGGTGCACAAAGTGCAGATTCTGATCGAGAACAAGTGAGGGGCCGCAGCGGCCAGGCATCCCTGCTGTCCACCCCTTCCCCTCCTGCAGCCCGGCATGAGGTCCTGCGTCTCTTGGACCAGTGCGGACTTCTGTACAGAGAGCCAGACTCTTGACCTGGGCCGTTGGGCGGTGGGGTAGAGAAGAGCCCGGCTCAGCCTTACGTTTTCCTGTTTGACCAAAGATTGCCCAAGACTGGGATTTCCCCCCTCTTGGGAGTTGGGGTTGTGGGTATGTGGAGGTGGCCTCTGGGCCTGTTGTTCCTCTTCTGTCCCCTGTTCCTCCCTCATCTGTACAGGAGGCCTCTGGGGCTTCCTCTGCATCTGGCAAGGAAGGGCCTCTGAAGGTGTTCCAGAACATTCCTGCCAGGCTGGCTTGGAGCAGGGTCTCCCTTAGGTGTTACTCACATTTGAAGTCCCCGATGTCTTTGAGCATCATCCCTGACTTCGAACCACCGGATGTCACCCTTACCGTCTCCCAAGGTGACCCAAATGTCCCTGCACAGCAGATGTGCCCCACCAGAGAACCACTGGCTTGGGGGAGGGGCTACCAGCTATCCCGTCCATTCTCTTCATGCTGAGGTCTGTTCCATGACCCTGTCAGAAGCACACGGCTTCCTACAGCCCTGCTGGAGTCAGATCTCACACTCTGTGTTTTCTGACTTTTCTCTGCCCACTGCCAGGAGACTCTTTTTTTTTTTTTTTAGGAAGGCATCCTGTGAGTGCCCTGGGGATCCAAGCAGTGTTTGTAGGCGGGAGGTAGGAACTCCTGAGAGCCCGACCCTTCCTACCCTCCCCTAAGGGAGACCTCACAGCCATCACCTGTGGGCCTGGGCTCAGAAGCCTGCAGATGTGTGTGTCTGTGGAAGTCTGCATATGTGTGTGTTTGTGGAAGCCCTGCTCAGGTACACTAGTCTTCTCTAAGCACTTTGTTCTCTCGGGGCAGAGGAGGGATGAGCCAGGGGTTGGCCCGTGGCGGGATTGGTCTGTGTTCCATGATGGTGAGCTGGGACTGAGGCTCATGAAGTGGGGCTGAGAATGGTTCCTCTACACCTTCCTACCAAGACCCACTGATCCACACACCGACCCCGAATGAGCTTTTGGACCTGCCCACTGTCCCTCAGTAGAGCGGTCTGTGGGTACAGCAGAAATCAAGAGTCATAACGGAATCTCATCCCCAGGACCTACATACATCCTCTGGGGCAATCAAGGAATAGCAAGTAGGAATTCATAGAGAGGAGACATGAGTCGTTTGGAACATCCCCAGGGGGTGCCTTGAACCCCAACTCTGCAGGCTTGTGATGTCCTCTCTCGTCAGCCCTCCTGAGTCAAAACCTTTGCCCTCCACCCAGCGGGTAGGGTGGACAGAGAGAGAGCCCTGAATGGATCTCCATGGACAGCCCCACGTGTGCCCAGGGCAGCAGGAAGGGAGGCCACCTGGTGACCACGGTCGCCTCCCAGCCAGATCCCCCCCCCCCCCCCCCCCCCCGGCTTCCCATGATGGGAGGAGAAAGGGTCGTCCGATAAACGTTGATTTTGCCACGGGGCCGCTGGCACAAGGGGGTGGTATTTTAGCACAGCTGGGTCCGGACCTCCTGACCCTGATTTATTTTTGTAACCGGCCAGTGTGGAGTAGAGCACAAGGATCTCCCTCCGACCCGCGTCGTGCCTCCCGAGCGCGTGTGCTTGTGGTTCTGAGTGCCTCGTATTTATTCCACTTACCAGCTGATGTCTGTGTGTTGTGTTTTCTCCTGTCCTGGAGCTGGGCCTCGGGGGAGTGTCCCCCCACCCCTGCCCAGGGAGTTCTCTTCTTAGTGTTGCCCAAGTGTCTTGTAAGTGTTTTCTGAAGAGGTGGCTCTATTCAGAGCAAATATAGCCGAGTGGAAAAACCTAAGTGTGGGTCTAGTTATTTTGCTGTTTCTTTGAGTTTTTTTTTTTTGTTTTTGTTTTTGTTTTGACAAGGTCTCACTGTGCAGCCCTAGCTGGCCTGGAACTTGCTCTCTAGAGCAGACTGACCATGAACACAAGAGATTCCTTTGCCTTTGCTTCCCAAGTGCTGGGATTAACGGTGTGTGCCACCACGTCCAGCATTTGTGTAGGGGTGTGTGTGTGGGGGGGGGGTGGACAGGGTTTCATGTACCCCAGGCTAGCCTTGGCCTTCCTTTCCAGCAGAGGCTGGCTGAGGCTGGGTTTGAACTTCTGATCCCCCTAAGTGCTGTGATTATAGGCAGGCCCTATCTCATCTGGGAGGCCCTCACCTTCTCATGTCAGCGTGGTGGGACCAGTCACCTTCCCTCCCCCTCCCCCTCCTCTCCCAGGGGAGGCCCCAGTAGAAGGGGGGTTGGCCAAAGCGGGGCAGCGGGAGGGGGTGCTGTCCATTTCTGACCTTGGCAGACACTCTTTTCTCCAGTCCGATGACCAAGGAGGTTCTCCCTGACCCTGAACCTACATCGTCATCCCTCATGTCCAAGTCTCTCACTGGGTGTGATTCTGCACACTGCCCAAGGCATAGTGTCCTGCTTACCACCCAAGGCACAGTGTCCCGCTCACCTGCAGAGGCACAGTGTCCTACTCAACTCCAGAGGCACAGTGTCCCACTCACCTCCAGAGGCACAGTGTCCCGCTCACCTCCAGAGGCACAGTGTCACGCTCACCACCAGAGGCACAGTGTCCCGCTCACCTCCAGAGTTACAGTGTCCTTACACCAACTTACTTTTAAAAGCACAAAGAGGAAGCCAGAACTTTTGGCACAGGCAGCAGGAAACTGTGAGAATGATTGTTTGAAATGCTCTCTCTCCGCAGAGACTCTGAGCCCAGAGCCCTCTGCCCTTTCCTTCATAAAGCAAAGCCACTCAACTGCCAGCCACAGGACGGACTCCCACAGTTACCCTCAAGGACACGCCCCCAGTGTCCCCCCCCCCCCCCCAGTGATCCAAACACCTCCCTCTCAGCCCTGTCTTTTTAAGGGTCCATTGCCTCCTCCTCACACTAAGCTGGCAGCATTTAAGATTCAAACTAGGATGTTGAGGAAGAGAGTCCAGTGTGGGCAGCTTAGTGGGCAAAATACTTAATAACCCAAGGACCTGAGTTTGGTCTCCAGGACCCACATAAAAAAGCTAGGTGTGGCCCTACACATCTGGAATGCCAGTGCCAGAGAAATGGGAGATGGAGGAATCCAGTGGCTCCCTGGCCAACCAGCCCTGCCATTGAGATTCACTGTCTCAAAACAGGTGGATGGTGTGTGAACGGACTACGCGACCACTCCGTGGTATGGGAAGGGTGTATTGTTAGATGTGAGGGAGAGATCAGTCGGAGGCATCAGGAAGGGTCCAGAGCAGAGGAAGAAGTAGGCTGAACATAGCCAACCGACTGGACGTGGCTGGGGCTGTCTGCAAGAGACGGGGAAATAACAGGGGTAGAGGACAGAGAAAACACAGTGAGATTAGCAGGGGCATAGTGGGTAGTTAGAATAGCTACGCTATAAGAAGGGTGAGTAGCTAGGGGAGGGGAGGGCCAGGAGACTGTTGTCGGAGCTTTGAGGTATATAACAAGTGCTTGTGAGTGTGGACTGAGGGAGCCTGGAGGCCGGCACAGACCTTGATTATGCTGATAGGCACCACGGTTAATAATATACTAACTGGAGAGCCATATGTCCTTTTTGTCAGAGGTAAGGAAAATGACTAATTTTGGTAAAGGGGAACCAGCTTCCCAGGTCCCTGAGGAATTCTGGCTTTGATCTAACCACCAGGAAGCCGCCTGTAGCCCAGGTTGAGCTCATTTCTGGATATTTGGACTGCCCTTTGGAGTTCAGGGACTTGGAGTTTCCTTTGGACCTGACAGATGGTACCCAAGGAACAGCACTCCAGGCTGACCTCTGGCCTCACACGTTCGTGCTCCACACTAGAACACACACACACACACACACACACACACACACACACACACACAGAGAGAGAGAGAGAGAGAGAGAGAGAGAGAGAGAGAGAGAGTTAATGGAGAGAAAGGATGTGAGAAGCATTGAAGATACACCACAGCCCAGTGAGGATCGTGTCCCAAGCTGTAAAGGAGGAATGGAAATAGGGGTCACTTTCTCACAGTGCCAAATGAACTGGGGTCGTCTGTCCCTGTCTGCCCTCTGGGGACTTCGGACCCCAGCTCTACAGGACGACCCTCCAAGCCATCTGCCCCCATCTCTGTCAGGCCAGCTGTGTCCATCTGCAAAGATCGTCCCAGCGGGGCTTGTGGACGGCTGACCTGAAAGCTCAGGCTCACCCCGTATCCCCAGTAAAGAAAAGAGAGCAAAGAGTGCTGGTGCTCGGCCCCCCCTCCTTTTTACACACTCCAGGATCCCAGCCCAGGGAGTGGTACCAACCATTGTGGGCAGCTGGGCCCTCATTTCCTGCAGACAAGGCAGTCCCCCACAGGCCTGTCCAGAGGTCTGTCTTCCAGGTGATTCTAGAGCCTGTCAAATGGATGACAGATTAGTGGTCTCAGGGGGTTTGGTTGTTGGTTGGTTTTACTCTTTGGGGGGGCCGTCACCCAGCTCCCAAATAAACACACACGTGGAGGTTTATATATTTAACTATAAATGTCCGGTCTTAGCTTGGCTTATTTCTTGCCAGCTTTTCTTAACTTTAAATTAATCCCATCTAGCTTTTGATTTGGGCTTTTACCTTTCTTTATTTCTGTATACCTTTTGTTATTTCTTATTCCGTGGCTTGCTGTGTAGCTGGGTGGCTGTCCTCTGATGTCCTCCTCCTTCTCTGGCTACTTCTTTTTTTTTTCTACCAGATTTCTCCTTCTATGTATTCTGTCTACCTGCCAACCCCACCTATCCTTCCTTCTGCCTTGCTGTTGGCTGTTCAGCTCTTTATTAGACCAACCAGGTGTTTTAGACAGGCACAGTAACACAGCTTGACGGAGCTAAACAAATGCAACATAAACAAAATAACACACCTTAAAATGATATTCTACAGCAGGTTTATTCTGGTCCACGGTGCCCATCGTGGTGGGGAAGGTATGGCGGCCAGAGTGAGAAGCAGCTGGTCACTCTGCATGCACAGGCAGGAAGCAGAGGGAGATGAACGCTGGTGCTCAGCTCACCTTCTCATTTTTGTGCAGTTCGGGAGCCCAGCCCCCGGCATGGTGCTGCACGTTCAAGTGCATCTTCCCAGCCTGCTCAACCTCATTACGAAAGTCTCTCACTGGCATGCCCGAGGCTGCTTCCTGACGTGATTCCTGGTCCTGTCAACTGGACAATCAACATAAAACATCACAGACAAGAAGTCTAGAGACAGGGCTGGAGAGATGAGTCAGAGGTTAGGAGCATTGGCTGCTCTTCCAGAGGTCCTGAGTTCAATTCCCAGCAACCACATGGTGGCTCACAACCATCTGTAATGAGATCTGGTGCCCTCTTCTGGCCTGCAGGGATACATGCAGACAGAACACTGTATACATAATAAATAAATAAATTGTTTTTTAAAAAAGTCTAGAGACAGACAGGCAGGCAGACATCAGAAACAGATGGAAGGCCTCTGAGCCCCCAGAAATAGCAGGGTTTCCTCATCAGTGTTCTACTCATGTGGAGGGTGGGATGGGTTCTGAGCCCCTCCCAGCAGGGGACAGCATCCTGCACACAACAGATTCACTAAACAGCTCCTGGGAAATAAAGACACTCAAATTCCGAAGGAGAGGAGGAATTATAAGGGACGAGAGAAAAAAAGAATTTGCCCACACAAGAGGGTGTCAGATTAGATGGGTGTGGTGGTGCACACCTTTGATCCCAGCATGTGAAAAGCAGAGGTAGACAGATCTCTGTGAGTTTGAGGCCAGCCTGGTCTACATCAAGAGTTCCAGGACAATCAGGGCTACATCATGAGACCCTGTCTCAAAACAAATCAAAACAAAAACAAAAAGCGTTTTGGATTAGACAGCCATCTTTCCAGGGTTGCTCTCTGTGCTTTCTGCCCATATATTTAATTCTCACCTAGTCCCCTTAGTGCTGTGAGCCAGGGACACCGTGACAGACATGGCACAACATGTTCCATTTACATGTGGCAAATCAAAGTCCTTCATAACAACTCCACTAAGTAGGCATCAGGCCAACCTCCAATTTACCAAAGAATAAATGAGTCCAGAAAGGGAAAGTGATTTGCCTGAGGTCACACAGCAGGGAAGCAGAGGAGGTGGGATGTGAACATGTATGTAACAATTTCATATGACTGTAGAGTAGCTTGTTCTTGTTTGTCTTTTGCTTTTCCTGAGTGATGCTCCTTTGCTTATTCTGACACGAGAGTGATTCCCCGAGTGTCACTAGAGGAGGGGGTGGCTGTCCTCTGGATCGCGGTCACTCGAGGCCATCTGATGACAACAAGCAGGCTGGTGAGGACCGTGTTGAACATGGCCGTGGCGTAGCCCCAGCTCAGCTGGCATGTTCTGCCGTAGTATGTGCGGGAGCCTTCACAGACTTCTTTGGCTAATGGGGAAGCCAGAGTGGCTGGAAAAACCAGTAGACCTACAAGGGTGGAGGCCGCTGGGGGCAGCAGAAAAGGAAAGTCAGTGTTTGGGCAAAGGCTTCTGGGATGACCTACCGTTCCAGGACTCACCCAATACCCTGCCACGCCCTACCACCACTACATATCCATCCATCTATCCACCAATCATCCAACTATCAATTCATCCATCCTTCCATGCACCTACCTACCCACTCACCCACCCATCCATCTACCCACCCACCTACCCACCCACACATTCATCCACCCACCCATCCATGCACCTACCCATCTATCCACCCATCCATCCACCATCTACCCACTCACCCATCCATCCATCCATCCATCCACCCACCCATCCATCCACCCACCCATCCATCCACCCACCCATCCATCTACCCATCCACCCATCCACCCATCCATCCATCCATCCACCCACCCATCCATCTACCCACTCATCCATCATTCACCCACCCATACATACATACATACACCCATCCATCTACTCTCCCACCTACCCACGCATACATTCACCCACCTACTCATCCATCATCCATCCATCCATCCATCAAATACATCCAACTATCAATTCATCCATCCTTCCAACCACCTACCCACCCATCTACCCATCTTACTCATCTACCCACCTTCCTGCTCACCTACCCATCTACCCATCTCTCTGTGCATGCACCCACTCATCCATCCATCGACCCATCTCTCCATCCACCCACTAGAGACTGAGGCACACACACATCATGCCCAAGGTCCTAGGTTCCCTCTCTATACCATGCATACAGGAAATTATGTTTCAGAGTTTCTGCGATGTGCTTTGCGAATGTTTAAGTGAAAATCGACCCCCAGGAAAGAGCTCTGCCAGAGAGTGATACTTTGTTTCTGCCCAGCTTGTCACCCTCCTCACTCCCCCACCCCCACCCCCAGAGCATCAGGGTAGATCCTGGGGTGTCAAATTGCAGATTCCTGGGGAGCTTCCATACTATGTATCGAGATGTATTCTTCCCAAGAATCCATTGCAAAATAGAGGCAAAAGAAACTCCCGTGGGGACAGTAAGGCTAGAAATAAAATGAACAGACAGCTGGGCGGGGCTGGGGGTGGGGGGTTCCTCCCACTGAGAAGGAGAAAGCAGCTCCCTGCTCGGAAGGTCCAAGCAGATTCCTGCAGAGATGGGAGAGGACCGTGGCATGAGTGTGGGATTACAGCATCAGAGAGAAGCCGGCAGCTGGAAAGGTGAGGCCAGGACGGGGAGGGCTGAGGCAGGAGAGAGAGAGACACTTGGGTTTCCCTCTGCCTGCCATGGGAAGCCCTTGGAAGGTGGATAAGCCAGTCGGCTGCTTGGGTCTGGTTTCCCTCAGCTGGGCTTGTCTGTGGGGCAGGAGGGCAGGGGGAGGACACGTTGGCCAGTGCAGGAGAGGAAGCGGGAACCCCAGCCTGTGGGGCCTTGTTATTCTGGCCTGGGTGGGAGGGGTAGAGGGTGAGTTAGATGAGAGCCACCGTGGGGCTCAGGCCACCCCACCCAGAGGCTCCCAGCGACCTAGAGAAGAGCCACCCTTCTCCACTGAAGCCGAAGGGAAGCGAGGACTGGACCCCAGCACCTTCTCGGCTCTTGATTGGGCATCCTTGGGTGGCGCACCGCCTATCCAACCGTGCAGTGGTAGCTCTGGTAAACAAGGTACAGAACGGATGGACCACAGAGAAACACAGGAGTGGACAGGACGAGGTCAGCTAAGGCCAGGTGTGGGTGGCTTCAACACTGTGTGTCCTCCTGTCCCCAAGTCCTGAATTGCTGAAGGACGGGGGCAGTTCACTGATGGGGTTCACCTCCAAGATCTCAGCACTGTGTGCAGGAGTCTACCTGCTGCTGCCTGCACCATGGGTGTTGGACCAGGGCCCCTCCCAGGATACAACCTTCTCGGGGCCAGTGCCCAGGCCAGAAGGAGAAGAGCGCTAAAGGCCAGCAGGACCCAGCCTCCCAGGAGCATTGCAGCCGAGACCTTCGGGAGAGAGGAGAGGGAGGTGGGATGGGGCACGTGGCAATCACTCTGCCTATTGCCCAGTGAGTCCCTGAAATGATCCCAACAGCTATGTGTTATTATAACCCCATTTCCCCTATAAATAGAGATTGTAAGCCCTTTGCCTTAAGACACACAGCTAATCAAATAAACAGAAGCAGAATCCGGGTCAGTGAACCACTACATCCTGCCCTTATTAAGCACTTGCTAGCATCGCCAGGAGGAGCCCCTAATCTGCAATGTCAGCTTTGTGATCCATTTTGAAGGCTGTATAATATTCCTCCTAGGTGCTGGATTAAGTACCTGCTCATCACCCTCCCCACTGTTGATTGCCATGACATGCGTAACCATAACGACTTGAACACCTCATCTTTCATTTATTAACCCCCCGCAGTGCTTAGAGTGGAGTCATGTCGGGGGATGCAGGTTGTATATTGCAGAGCCGCCCCAGATTTGCTTGTGGATGGCAGCGATTTCCTAGCAGGTGGCAGTATGGTGTCTTGAAGAAGGTGATTTTTCCTGGCTTGCACAAAGGTTCTCAAGGGCTAAGAGCTGCCTCTAGACAGAGTCCACCCTACCCGATGCCTGCAGAGCCCAAAGCTCAGAGTTGTAGCCCAGAACCCTATGGAAGGTTCTTTGGGTGTTTCTGACAGTTTCTGGGCTTGAGAAACCATGTGCTCACACACTGGGACAGCTGGTGGTAAGCTACGGACGCTCGGAGCCCACTCCTCAGGAGCCAGCAGCCCTGGGAGAACTGTGTCTCACCTTCCAGGCCAAGCCAGGCATGTCCTTCGGGGACCCAAAGGTCACACAGCTCTGGTTCCAGCGGTCACCCTGTGGCCAGGAGCAGTACACAAAGACACCATAGGAGAAGGAAGAGCTCTGGAACCAGGCAGGGGAGACCAGGCTGAGGCCAGACATGCCTGTGAGGGAGAGTCCTAGGGCAGCCCACACGCCGACCTCCATCAGGAACGTGGCTGGTCTAGGGGTCAAGACAAGATGAGAGGTGAAGAGGGTACAATGAGGTGACCCAGCCCGGGGACACACCAGTCCCCGTTCATTTGCTCACTCACACACACACACACACACACACACACACACACACACACAACACACAGGCATACCTTTTTCCGTCTCCTGCGACTGGTTAATCTCGACTGTCGGTTTGACAAGTTCTACAACCAGCAAGCCTCCGTGAGAGGTCATCTAGAGGTCATCCTGAATGGTGGGTGATGTGAAGCTGGGGGCCTAGGCTGAATAAAAAGGAGAAAGTGAAGCCGGGCAGTGGTGGTGCACACACACCTTCAACCCCGGCACTTGGGAGGCAGAAGCAGGCAGATCTCTGAGTTCAAGGCCAGCGGGATCTATGGAGCAAGTTCGAGGACAACCAGGGCTACACAGAGAAACCCTGTCTCAAAAAACAAACAGAAAGGAAGAAAGGAAGGAAGGAAGGAAGGAAGGAAGGAAGGAAGGAAGGAAGAAAAAGAGAAAGAGAAAGAGAAAGAGAAAGAGAAAGAGAAAGAGAAAGAAAAAGAGAAAGAGAAAGTGATCTAAGCAGCATCCTTTGCCTCTGTCTGCTTCCTGCTGCAGATGTCATGGCTGCCCCTCCTGCCCCTCCTGCCCCTCCTGCCCCTCCTGTCCCTCCCTCCTGCCCCTCCTGCCCCCTCTTCCACCGTGGACACTGCATCCTCAGACTGTGAACCAGAATAAGCCTGTTCTTCAAGTTACCTCTAGTCAGGTAGTTGACCACAATAAGAAAATTCACGTCTTCCTTGTCCAAAAGGACAGCCCTGTCCAGCAGCGCGGCATCCCTGAAGCCCCATACCCCCAGGCTGGGTTTCTGTCCCGCCCACCAGCTAACTGCTCTCCATGGAGGGCCTGGGACTTGTCCATTGTTCAGGGTAGACTAGGCTCTGGCGGGGGTTTGGGCAGCTGGTGCAGCTGACGATTTTGGGAGTCTGTGAACTCCGTCTGCTCCTGTCCCGTGGGATGTCATTGTTCCCGGGTTCATTCTTATTGCCACCAAGATCCTGCCTCCTCACACCTGCCTAGTTCCATGCTGGGAACCATGGGGGAATAACAGAGATGTTCAGTCTCCTGCAGAATTGCTGTGAGCATTTGGGAATGTGGACCCATGATCCCTGGAGTCCTGATAGACTTTGGTATTATCTTAGTTCACTTTCTGTTGTTATAACACAATATTGCAGACTGCATCATTTATTTAAAAAAAAATCATTTGATTCATGATGTTGGGAAGACCAAAAGTACTGTGTGGCATCTACTCAGAGTCTGACAAAATGTCCAGAATCTCCCTTCCAGAATCTCCCCTTCCAGAATCTCCTCTTCCCCTCTCCTCCATCTCCTTCTTCTTGTTCATTGTTTTATGGTGTGCATGCCTGCCTGTATATGTATGTGTGGGCATGCATGAGCATGTAGTCACATGTATACAGAGGCCAGAGGTGTGATTCCTCAGGAGTATTCACTGTTTTTTTTTTTAGATTTATTTATTTATTATGTATACAGAAGAGAGTGCCAGATCTCATTACAGATGGTTGTGAGCCACCATGTGGTTGCTGAGAATTGAACTCAGGACCTCTGGAGGAGCAGTCGGTGCTCTTAACCTCCGAGCCATCTCTCCAGCCCCACTGTTTTCGTTTTTGAGGCAGGGTCTCTCCCTGGGACCTGGAGCTTGCTCATTAGCTTGCTGGCTGACCATGGAGCCCCAGGGTCCATCCACCGCCTTCTGCCTCCCTAGTGCTGGGTTTGCAAGCATGCACTCACTGCACCCGGCTTTTGTCTGTTTGTTTTTTTGAGAAAGGGTCTGGTTGTCCTGGACTCCATATGCAAATGGGGCTGGCCTCAACTCAGTGATGGGGCTGCCTCTGCCTCTCCTGGGCTCAAAAGCATGTGCCCACACTCAGCAACACCTGGGTGTTTTACATGGTTTTGGGGGGCGGGGCTTGCACAGGAGCACTGACTGCCTGATCAGCCCCCCTCTCTTCCTCCTCCTACAGAACCACTAACTAACCATCCTGGGGCCCCACCCTCCTGACCTCACTAGCCCATGTTGACCTCTCCATGGCCTCACCCCCAGACGCCATCGACACAGGAATTTGAAGTTTCCAGCAGGGGAGTTTTGAGGGGTACCTCCCAATCAAGACCCGTTTTCTTTTTTTTTTTTTTTTTCTTTTTTTTTTTTTTTTTTTCGAGACAGGGTTTCTCTGTGTAGCTTTGCGCCTTTCCTGGAGCTCACTTGGTAGCCCAGGCTGGCCTCGAACTCACAAAGATCCGCCTGCCTCTGCCTCCCAAGTGCTGGGATTAAAGGCGTGCGCCACCACGCCCGGCAAGACCCGTTTTCTAAAGAAAAGTAAAATTAAATTAAAAACAACAACAATAACAATAAAAAGCAAAGGGGGCTTAAAGTAGAGCCTTACCTAAGTAACACAGGCTGTCTTCTGGTCCAGGCTGGAAGGAGTCTTGCCCTGGTGCTGGTGGTGGTGGTGGCGCGCCCTGTTCAAGCTCCCTCAGGCCTAAGTCAGAAAGTGGGTCCCCACCAACGGCAAATGGCCTGGGATGCAGCTGTAGAACTTGGGGGTTCCCAGAGCCCAGTAGGGCTTAAACGTGACCGGGAATCCTAGCCTCTAACCTGAGATCCGGGCCAAGATGGCCACAGCTACAGGCCATAGTTTCTTCATGTGTCTAAGAAGCACACAGGTCCCAGCGTGTGTCGTACAGAGGAGCTGGACATCTGGGCTTGGGAGTGTGTCTCAATCCTGGTAAGTGGAAGGGGAGACTTCTGTGGGGATGGGGAGAGATCGGCCTGGGCGGAAGGGCACAGTCAGGTTGCGAGAGCTTTTCGCTCTGGGATTAGTTAGCAATCTCTCTGAGGCTGCTAGCCAGCACATGAGGACTCATCCCTTGGGTGACAAAGGACTTATTTTTCCCCTTTCCCCCACACCTCCCATGGGTCAGCTGATCTCAGGGGTGTAATTTCAGGCCAAAGAGACTGGGGAGCGGAGCCCGGCAGCCCGTCCTCCACCGTCCCAGGGTGCCCTGGTGTCTCTGGGTCCTTGAAAAGACTCGATAAGCCTCAGCATCACCTTGGAAAATCACAGCCACTGAACAGGTGCCCAGGAAGCTAAGCGAGGCTCTACAACCCCAAAGCACATTCCACCAGGCTCCAGTTACTGGTATCCACCTACAGGGAGCCTGAATGAGACAGAGTGGATGCTTTCTCCTTTGTCTAGATCTGACTTTTCAATTTCATTTAAAAAAAGATTATGCCTATGGGGAGTGGGTGTCGGTGTGCACGTGGAGGTCAGAGAACAACTTAAGGGAGGTCATTTCCTCCTGCAACCAAGCTCAGGTTAACAGCTTTGGCTGGTAAGCACCTTTACATGCTGAGTCATCCTGCTGGCCCCTAGGGCTGAAGGAATCCCGGGCTAGCAACCGGTGAGTGATGCGATTCTACCCACAGGTGTTGGTAAAGTTGAGGCTCAGACTCAAACTCATAGAGCAGGCCTTCTGCCTTTCATCTTAAAGTTCTTGGAGACACTAAGGATTTAAATCAGAGGCCGGCACTCCAGTATCCTCCAGATTTTGCCAAGGCTAGGGCATCGGCCACTGTCCCACCAGCTCCAGCCAGGACACAAAGATGGTCCAAGAGAAAGACCTGTCCCCAACAGTCTCAGGAGAGAAGAGGGACACAGAGGTGGCCGCTGGGAACTTCCTTTGTGAAGCTAAGTCCTATTCTTCTCTGGACTTGGATGTCCTTGTTTATAGAAGGAAGGCATTTGGAACCCGGTCCTTTAACTGTTAAGTCCTGAGCCCGCAGTGACCCCCACCCCCACCCCGCAACCAACCTCAATACGACATAGTGGGGAACATGACGTCATCTGTTTCTTCATGGAGCTTAGGGTCATGTAAGCAAGACAGGGCCATAGACATAATACTATGGCCTCTATATCCATCCATCCATCCATCCATCCATCCATCCATCCATCCATCCATCCAACTATCCATCCATCCAACTATCCATCCATCCATCCATCCAACTATCCATCCATCCAAATATCCATCCATCCAACTATCCATCCATCCAACTATCCATCCATCCAACTATCCATCCATCCATCCATTCATCCAACTATCCATCCATCCATTCATGCATCCATCCATCCATCCATCCATCCATCCATCCATCCATCTACCCATCCATCCATCCACCCACCCATCCATCCATCCATCCATCCATCCATCCATCCATCCATCCATCCATCCATCCATCCATCCATCCACTCATGTACCTATCCAATGCAGCAAACCACCCACTCATGCCTGCAGCTATCCTTCCATCCATCCCATTAATCATTAGGTGTCTAGTACATCCCAGAGTCCTAGGTGCTAGGAACTGAACATCGAACAAGTTAGCCACAGTCTCTCTCTCCAGTGGACCCTGCCCCTGACTGGGGAAGAGAGGAAATAAGTCCAAATATAAAGCAGATGCTTGGACTCGGCGTATGAGAGGAAGCGGTGGGGGTGGCGGTGGGGGGGGGGGGGGACCTGGGATGGTTGTGTGGCATTAGGGGAGTCTGAACCCGGCCCCAGATGAGGAATGGCTGCATCAGAGGAAGCAGTGGCTGAACAGGAGCCTGGGGCAGTTGAACCGTATGCATGGCAGAGCTGCATGGGACAAGGCACCAAGGAAGGGCACCAGGCTGCCAGGAGAGACCCGAGGACAGGGTCCTTCAAGACATGGACTCTTTCAGTTACCAGTCTTAGCGTTGGGAGGTATGGGTTCCTTTGAAAATATGATTTAAACCCGTGGCTGTGTTCCACATTCAGGCTCCATACCCCATAGAGAACCAAGCACACAAGAGTGTACTAGTTCAGGGTTCCTCTTACAGCCCCCTGAAAACCTGTTGGGGCCCCTAAGCGATGCCTGGGGTCAGCCCAGCTCCTCCCCCTCTCCTCACCTCAGATGGCCCTTCTGTCCAGGGTCCCCACACCTCGGGTCAGGCCTCTCCAAGGTTACCTTCTCCACGTGACCTCCCCTTGCTCCAGCTCTGTCCTTAAACATAAATCTGTGAGCTTTTAAAAGGTCCCTTTTCCTTTAAGGGTCACATTCAGGCTGGTAAGCAGAGCAGGGTCACGTGAGGAACTGGTCTGAGAAGGGTGTGTAAACACAGGCGTGTTTTCCTTCCTGGTTCCCAAAATCAATACTTTTCACTCTGTGCGGACTGAGGGGCGGCTGAGAGTGGAACTCCAGACCCAAATAGGATGGGGGGAGGGGCTTTCCTGGGTAGGAGGAGGCACAGATAAGGCTACCTGAGCAATTGTTAAATAAAGGGAGCTTACTCCTCTTTGTTCTAAATGATGAAAACGCAACCAAAAAAAAAAATATGGAATACACCTCCAAGAGGCTCAGGTAGAAAGGAGAAATGGATAGACGCACACAACTGAGAATTCTACGGTGCAGCTTCGGGCACAGTTCAATCCAGGTAAATAAACAATGTCAATCACTCAGTCTCTCACAAGGTGCCACACTCATGCCTAGGAAAAGCTCATAGAGTGGACGGGATGGGAGTGCACACCCGCTGACATCATCAAAAGCGGTGTTTCCTCCCCAAATTAAGGACAGAAGACCTCAGCTCGATCCAGTGTGCAGCCTTGACCAGGCTCCTCCAGCGGCGGGATGTGGGGCTACTGAGGTGAATCAATCCCTCGTCTCCTCATTCATACATCCACTTCCTTTCTTTAAATCGGTGTTTGCTAGAGAGCCCTGGAAACTTGTGGGTCCCAGATCTGCTGTTACCAGCTGTAACTGGCCTGACTGGGCTCTGTCCTGCCCAGCCTCTGCTGGCCTCTCCTTGCAGGGAGGGTAAATGCCCTGGCACCCCAACCTGTCTGGCTCAGTCAGCAGTGACATGGCCTGATGGTGACCCTGTCTCAAAAAACAAAACAAAACAAAACAAAACAAAAAAAAAACAATTGAATAATAACAATAACAGCAGCAGCAGCAACAACAATAATAAATAATAATAGAGAGATTCCAGCAGTTCTAACAACTTACAGGATGAGACTGAAGCCCACACATGGACGCGTCAATGGTGAGTGTGGGTGGGTATGGCTGGGACTGCTTAGATGTGCATATCTGTAGTCATTATATAAAGTTAATTTGCAGGGCTGGAGAGATGGCTCAGAGGTTAAGAGCACTGGCTGCTCTTCCAGAGGTCCTGAGTTCAATTCCCAGCAACCACATGGTGGCTCACAACCATCTGTAATGAGATCTGGCGCCCTCTTCTGGCCTGCAGTCATACATGCTGTATACATAATAAGTAAATAAATCTTAAACAAACAAAAACAAAGTTAATTTGCACTCCAGCACCCCCCCAATGGTGTTAATTCCTGGGAAATTTTCTTTCCGGGGGGGAGACATAAACAGCATCTACCCTCCTCCTGAGGTCCCAATGACAAACCAAAGGAGCAATTATTCTACCAAAGTTCACTCTGGGACACCAGCGAGTTGATTGGACTTCCTTACAGAACCTAGTTGATTAGGTACCTACAGGGGTGCGAGTGCTCCCCTAAAAGGTTGCATCCCCAGCATCCCCATCAGGGATGAGGGCTTCCCTGGAGCTGTGTAGATGGAGCGGTCTCCCTAGTCCTACCGGACCTATCTACCCTGGCCCCTCCCAGAATCCACGTGCAGTTAGGGCAGGGTTGGAGCCGCAGGATACTCAGACGAGGGTCCTATTACCCCCACCCCACCCCCTCCCCCGCAACCTCCATGAAAGGGTGTAACAGTCAACAAGCCCAGCTGGGTTAATCATTTTGCAAGGGGGATGGACTTGGGTAGGTCGCGCCTCTTTTTATTCCTTTTCCTAATGAGGCCACTGAATAAATCTCTCGGTTTTGGGTTTTGGTTTGGTTTTTTTTTTTCTATGAAGTTGGTTCTTCTAATTGGCTAACTGAAGATGGGTGGCCAGACCTAGCTTGGGGCCCAGGCTGTGACCCCCGAGTTCGCCGGGCTCCACCGGAAGCCAGCGACTGCGGGCGCCAGCAGAGGGCGCCCTCGCCCCACCTCCCTGCCATGGGCTGATTCCCGGGGCTTCTCTGGACTCCCGCCAGTGATCGGAGCTTCCTAGCTGAGGTTTGGCCAACCTCGCGAGGCATTTCCTGTGTTTGCTCCCATCCCTTCGGTCTCTCCAAGTCTCTCTTCCCTCTCTCTTGTCGGGCTGGCATCAAATCCCCAGTAAATCCCGCGCATGTCCACAAGTTTGCCTTGTGCTCTGCGTCGTCGGACTGATTCCTGCAGATTCCTGCTGTGTTGAGATGCTGTGTGACTTTGAGCCAGTTTCTTGATTTCTCTGTTCTTCAGCTCCCTCGCCTGCCTGCAGCTGCTGAAGATACATCACTTCTTCCAGGGTTGTGGCACTGACGCAGGCAGAATCGCCTGGCCTGGTACCCGGCTAATTTCAGCAGTATCATCCTTACCTCATCCTTACCGGAGAACTCGGGGTCCCCGTTGTCGGTTTTTAGTCCCACAGATTAAAAACAATCCAAAGTGGACTTAGAAGGAAACTTGAAGACAGTTTTATAGGAGTTTGGGAGAAAAGAACAGGGCAGGTGGGCTGCCTGTAGGTGGGAATGGAGAGGGAGAGAGTCAGGGTCTGTCAGTCAGAACTCAGGGAAGTAGGTACGGAGGGGGGGTCTTGAGAGAGATGGGGGATGCCTGGAGCATCGATCTGGGGAGACAGGCTTCCAGGTAGGAAGGCAGACAGTGGACAGGTTCATCGGTAAGGGTCTGTGAGCCTCCGCATGGTGGGTTAGATGAGCGTGTATCTCATTAAAGGCAGCTATTCTTCGAGGCTCGGTTTAGTTTTATTTTGAGCATAGTCTCACCTAGGCCAGGCTCGCCTTGAATTCTCTTTGAAGCTGAGGATAACTTTGAATTTCTGACCCCACTGCCTCCATCCAGAGTCCTACAATTACAGCCCTGAAGCATCCTCCCAGTTTTATGCTGGGGGTCAAACCCAGGGCTTGCAAACGCTGCCCACTGAGCCACATGCCCACCCCCTCCATCTTTTTAACACGTCTTGGGATTCCAGCTCTGGGGTGATTGAACAAGTGAGATTAATTGTTAAGATTGCAATGGTAGCCAGGTGGTGGAGGCACATGCCTTTAACCCCAGCACTCAGGAAGCAGAAGCAGGTGAATCTCTGTGAGTTCCAGGCCAGCCTGTTCTACAGAGTGAGTTCCAGGACAGCCAGGGCTCTGTTACACAGAGAAACCCTGTCTCAGAAAACCAAAGTAAACAAACAAACAAACAAATAGTAAACAAATGAAAAAGAGCAGTGTGTCCCTGCTGTCTCAGAATCCTGAGCAGTTCAGATTATGTCTCCACACAGGCCAGAGGTATGATTCAGGTCCCTTTTCTTTTGACCAAAAACTCTAAGAATAGATTTAAACAAAGAAGAAGAAAATCCGCAGAGTCACCTTATCAGTGAGAGGCTTTTCCTGGGCCTCAGCAGAGAACTTAGGGAAATTAAATCTTCAGGAGGGGCACCTGGGACACTCTTCCCTTTCTTAGGCACCAGTGTGTTACCAGGGAAACGGGAGGCCTCATCCAAAGATGGTTATGAGGGGGAGGGTCTGTGATAAACAGCCCAGGGAAAGAGACTTAAGGGGAAAGTTTTATTCTGGCTCCACCTCTCCTGAGGGACGCAGCCCATCATGGTGGCGGGGAAGCGGCTGGTCACACTGCCCTCAGGAAGCAGCAGTGAACAGGAAGAGGGGAAGGCTATAGAACCCCAGGGGCCACCTGCAGTGACCCCCCCACACACACACACACCTCCTAAAGGTTCCCCAGCCTCCCCAGACAACGTCACCAGCTAGGGGTCAGATATTCAAACATATGAACTCACGGCGGGGACATTTCACATTTAAGCCACAGTAGGACCCCATCCTTCGCGAACCCCAAGCCAGCTAATGTCTGGCTGTCGACTGGGCCCTGGATTGTGCCCTGTGAAAATGCTGGGTGGCTCCGCGTTGAGGGTCAGCTCTGCTTCAGATGCTGTGACAGACTGTGGGCTCCGACAGAATGACAGAGAGAAGAAACTGGCCATTATGTTGCTGTGGTTGGCATTCTAGTGGGTGGGCACATGGTTCAGACATTTCATGTCTGAGTGTGGAATCCATCTCTATCCCATGATCTGGAGGGCTTCTGGGTGAACTAGTTTGGAGGGATGATTGTAAAGCCGAGGGTGGACCAGCCAAGAGCAAGGTCCTCCTAGGAGGGCAAATGTTTGGCGTCAAGAGAAAACATTTCAGGGAGTGTATTGGCTCTTACCATCAAAAAACAAAACAAAACAAACAAAAACAAAAACCAGGGAGGACTGGGGTGTGGCTCCGTGGGTAGGGCACTTGCCTAGTGAGCAAGAAGTGCTGAGTCTGATCCTCAGCGTCGAAGAAACAGGGCATCACAACACAGGACGGTAATCCTAGCGCTTGGGGGGTTGAGGCAGGGGGATTGACACAAGTTCCAGGCCAGCCTGAGCTTTGTAGTAAAACCCTTGAAATAAAAATAAAGCAATAAATAAATAAATAAGTAAATAAATAAATAAATAAATATAAAAATAAAAAATGGATGAAGCCTGTCAGGCAGCTGTGGGTTCCAGGGCTACCCAGTCCGTGGGGCAGGAAGAACCACATCACCCCACAGGACAGTGTAGCACAGCATGTGTAGCCCCGCTGACCATCTGGGTGCCCCAGGTCTTCTGCACGGAGGTTGGACAGTGCCACTGGGGAATCTCCATTGTTAAAACATTGTTAATGTTGGCCAGAGCTATCCCCACAGGCTTCCTGGAGGAGGCAGATGATGTCAGATAAATGATTCTGGGACGAACCAGAATCGACAAGCCAGGGCCTGGGGTGCTGGCCCTGGGTAGAATGGGGAACCTGACACTCCCTGCTCAGGGTGCAATCTCTGGGCATGTGTGGCTGGCAGTCTCCCACCTGGCCTCAGTACAAGAGAATGTGGAGGAGTCTCCCAGGAAGTCTGGCCCCATGAGGACCCAGGTGCCTCTGGGAGTTGTAGTTTTTTTTTCCAGTCTTCCCTCTGCTTGGCTGGAGTTGACAGACTGCAGAATGGGGATGGGGTAGTCACGGGGGACATGTCTGGGTTTGGGGTCTGTGGAGGTGCCGGGAAAGACACCATTGGTTCCCTTCCCTGCTTATATTCTGAGCTAGGCTGGCAATGTCAGGTGGCAGGACTCCCTTGGCACGGGAGCCGAGAACCACAAACGTCCGGCTACTCAGAAGCACTCTGACACGTATCTTGTCACTAGTGATTTGCACAAGAGAGACAGGAACTTTCTCGAAGGTTCTGGAACAGACACAGCACATGGTGGCCCTGCATATCTGGTCATTGAGTTCCCACTGTGTACCCGTCCCGAGGTAGGCACTGTGAATCAGGTGGCCGCCCGAGGAGCTTTCTGAAGTATCTCTAGAGAGAAGACTTTTGTTTTAAATTTATTTTATATTTTTTATCTGTAACATAAATCTTAAAAGATCTTATTAATAAAAAGCAGGGGAGCCAGATATTGGGGTGAATGCTGAAAGATCAAAGAAACAGAACATGCCACAGCCAACCTCACCTCGCCAATTCCTCAGCTGATCCTGTCTCCTCAGACTGGAAGTTTCTGTGTCCTCATCCGAATGGATCCCAGCTGAACTGTGCTGCTAAAACCCTAAAAGCTTAACAAACTTAGTTCCTGGTCCTCATGCTTTATATATCTTTCTGCTTTCTGCCATCAGTTCCTGGGATTAAAGGCGTGAGTCACCATGCCTGGCGGTTTCCAGTGTGGTCTTGAACTCACAGAGATCTGGATAGAGCTCTGCCTCCAGAATGCTAGGATTAAAGGTGTGAGTGCCACCATTTTCTGGCCTCTATGTCTGTCTAGTGACTGTTCTGTTCTCTGACCCCAGATAAGTTTATTAGGGTGCACAGTATATTAGGGAACACATATCACCACATTTCCCCTTTTTTGTCTAAAATAATAAAAGAAGCTTATAACTATATCCAATAAGTGTATACAATATATACAGTCAAGAACTACATTAACAATGTCTAGTCCATTAAGACTTGACAGATTCAGACAAAAAAACTTCCATTATATATATTAACAATGTCCGGTCCATTAACATTTGACAAATTCAAACAAAAAATTTCATTATTTATCCTATTTTGGTGAGTCCAGTACAAAATTTGTACACAATATAGAAAAATCCAATCCAATGTAAAAAATTTAAAACAAGTAGTACCTTTATAAAAGTAGATTCAATAATCTACCTTTTTATCTTATCCTATCCATTTATCTTTTTTGGTTTTCCAAGACAGGGTTTCTTTGTGTAGTACTGGCTGTCCTGGAACTTGTTCTGTAGACCAGGCTAGCCTCGAACTCAGGCATCCACCTGCCTCTGAGTGCTGAGATTAAAGGTGTGCACCACCATACCCAGCACACAAACCATTTTTTTTATAATAACATATAAACTTTATAAAAGGCCTGCTTTTAGGTGGAATTTCATCTTGCAAACCAACCATTCAAACTGCCTCAAAGACCTCTCCCTGGGGGTGGCAGTCATATTTGACATTCACTGAGATGGGTCCAGTTGATAACTGTGCCCATGGCATCCAGATGATCCATACCACTGCTGGCCTCTGTTGCTATGGACAGACCCCTGGGGAGCCTCAGGTGGATCCTGAGTATCATAGGTGTCAGTCCTTACTTCAAAAGGGTGAAACTCATAGGATTGGGTGAGCTGTACACACAGACACACACAGAGACACACAGACACACATTCACACAACAGACACACACACAGACACACATTCACACAACACACACACACACACACACACACACACACACACATACACACACACACACACATACACACACACACACACATACACACCATCAACAGTTTGAGGCAAAGAGGAGGGGAGAGTAGCAGACCGCTCTCCTGAAGCCACACTGCTGCTTGGGTCCCTGTCTCTCTTTTCTTGAGGTTGGGCTGGCTTACAATAAAGGCATAAACCACGTCCCATTACTCAGGCTGGCAGTTTCCCCTGGGAGCACATGTCATACATAAGATTCAATTTTCTCATGCAATGTTTCTCCCTAATGCTGATGAAGCCCCATGAGAACCTGGATCCTGCCAGCCGCCTCAGAGTTGAGTCCCCAGAGCCCAGCATACAAAAGGTACTTAGTAAAAAGGCAGTGCTGGCTGGCTGGGGAAGGGGGGGGCGGTGTCCGGGGATGGAGTCCCTGCTCCTTGGGGGAAGGGAACTGAGGAGAGAGAATGGATGGAGCCCAGGAGCTCAGACCAGAGCAACATAGTGATACCCTGAAAAAGGAGAAGAAAGGGAGGGAGGAATGGAGGGAGGGAGGGAGGGAGGGAGGTAGGGAGGGAGAAACAGAGACAGAGACAGAGAAAGAGAGAGCTCTGGCTTGCGGTGGAGTACACCACTTTTGCAGAAAACTTGAGTGCGGTTCCCAACACTCTTCCAGGAGCGGCAGCCTACCTCCTGCAACTCCAGTTCCCGGGGATCTGTCGCCCTCTCTGGCCTCTGCCGGCACCTGCACTTACATGAGCGTACACACATAATGAATAATAAATCTGTTTTGTTTTGTTTTTTAAGAGAAAGTAAAAAGCAAACGGGTAGATACGATTAATGAAATGAACAAGGCAGCCAACCAAGGAAGCCTCACTAGCAAGACCTCTCTGGTGGGGCCGTGCTCTGCCACCCCAGGACAGCCAGTAGGGCTCCATCCAGGTGGTGTGGCGCACAGTAGGTGGCCGGGGTGGAACCCGGGAACCCTGGCGCAATGCCGCGTCGATCCAGCAGGGGGCGCGCCTCGTACAGGCTCGCGGCTCCGGGGCACGGGAGGAGGGGGAGCCCTCGCTCCGCCCCTCGCTGCTCCGCGCAGGCGCCGCCGGGCGCGGTTGCCACGGCGACGGGGCGCTTCCCGCCCGAGCCCCGCCCCCAGTGGCGAGGCTGCGCGCGCCGCGGCAGGTGCGGGCCCGGCAGGTGCGGCGCGGCGGGGCCCTGCGGTAGGTGCGCGGAGGGCGCGGGGGCGCGCGGGCGGGGACGCGCAGGGGGGCACGCGGGCGGGGACGCGCGGGCAGGGGGCGCGCGCAGGGGGGCGCCCACTCCTGCCCGCGCGCGCGGGGCCGCGTGGAAAGTTGGCAAAGTTGGCGGAGGGCGAAGCCGGGGAGCGGGGAGGCGCCGCGTGCGGAGTCCCGCTGCGGACTTTTTTGGGGGTGGGGGTGGAGGGGGGGATCCCGTTGCATCTGCGGCCGGGGAATGACGGCGGCGGAGGACGCCTTAGAGCTGGCCCCGCTCTCTCCCCTCCCACCACCACCACGCGCGTCCGCGGCGCGCGCGTGGCGCGGCATCGCTCCGTCCCGGGGCACCGTGCAGGCCAGGGCTGCCCTTCCTCTCGGGCCGGGAAGCCGTGGCCTTTTGCTTTCGGAGGGAGGGACGCGCGGCGCCTGTTGCAGAGAGCTGTCCCCTGGAGGCCCTGGCGACTGGCGCTGGGCCTGAGCCCTGGGTCCCCGGGGTCGCGCCCTCCCGGGCTGGCGCGCGCACCGCCCCGGTCCGCGGTGACAAAGATGTGTGTAACTTGGACTTTTTTCCTTCCACGGAGGCGAGTCGCGGCTGCAGGCCGCGCGCGCAGAGAAGCGCTGGGGCTGGTTAATCAGTAACCGGGACTTCGGTGGAGGCTGCGGGCGGCCAACTTTCTCCCTGCTACTCCGCGGGGCGTGCGTGCGGCCAGGCTGGCCTCTACGGACACCCGTGTCTGGGTGGGTTCCGGGGAGTCCCTTTAAAGGGATCGAGGCTCCGCAGACACCCCGTTTGGGTGGGTCCCGGGGGCGGGGAGGAGTCCCTTTAAAGGTTTTAGGACTTAGCAGGAGTGCACTTAGGCCCCGAGAAGTGCTGAGCCTGGACGCACGCATGCATGTTCGGCTTGGCTCCCCGGTGTGTGTGTGTGTGTGTGTGTGTGTGTGTGTGTGTGTGTGTGTGTGTGTGTGTGTGTGTGTGTGTGTGTGTGTGTGTGTGTGTGTGTGTGTGTGTGTGTGTGTGTGTGTGTGTGTGTGTGTGGCCACCGGGGCCCATGGGAGTCCTAGGGAGTCAGTGTGCACCTGCCCAGAGCAGTTGGGAATCTGCCCCTCAGGGATGACTCTCTGGCCACAGTCAGCCTGCCCTGCGTCTTTGTGGATTTGTGATGTTGGGGGTGCAGCCCTCACCCCAGACTCTGAGCTAGACAACCCTCCCTCCCCGCAGGGACTCCTGGTGGCTTTTAGTACTTATGCTCACCTGAGCAGGGGTGTGTGTGAGGGGGTTGGGGGTTGCAGGGGCCAGTGGTCCATCCCTGGTCACGTGACCCCTCTCAGCATCGCCACGTTTTACCCACACACAGAAAGAGCTCCGGATGTTGCCTACGTCCGTTCATCGGAACTAATGGTCGTTCATTCACTGAACGAATGGTTCCAGACTCCGTGTCACAAGGACTGGGCTGGAAGTCTCATCCTGAAGGGGTGAATCCTTGGTCTGTCTGGGAAGACAGAGTTGGGGGATGGTGGAGGAGGGGCCAATGGCCTGGGGCAAGAGGGGGATCAGGGTCTGGGGCAGAGAAGGGTGCCAAGGAATCGAACTCAACTCCTGGGGCTTGGTGGCAAGTCCCTTTACCCACTGAGTCATCTCACGGCCTGTGGTGCTTTGAGCTGGCAGTGGTTCTTCATGTGTATAATGGTCCCTTCGCTCCTTCACGGGGGAGGGGGGGTGCGGGCGGGGGGGGGGGGGAGATAAGGCAGGGTGTGGGGAGTGTCAGGGATGGTTCTGATTGTGTGAGCTCAGGGTGTGAGCCTAGGAGGGTTGTCATGATAGCCTGTCATCACACACGTTCCAGGTGGATGGTGCCTTGCCGAACCTGGCTCATGTATGTATGTGCCTGTGCCTGTGCCTGTGCCTGCCGGAGGGTGTGTGTGTGTGTGTGTGTGTGTGTGTGTGTGTGTGAGATGTGGTCAAAGGTGACATTTGGGCTGAGCCTTGAAGGCTGAGTAGGAGGTAGGACAGAGGCAAGGGTGGGTGAGGCCTCACTCCTGGTCCTGCCCAGAGTGTAGGGCGTGTGGAATGAATAAAAGACCTTTAGACCCCAGCTCTGCATTGGAAGGCTTGGCACCAAGGGGGCCAGATCCCTGCCTGGAGGTGCACGCTCCTGCCCCGACCCACTTCAGATTGCGGGAGGGTGGATTCAGAGCCGCCAACTTCTCTCAGAACCTTGGATGGATGTTCGGAGACAGTGAGGTAAAATTGCCGAGAGGGACCAGAGGTCATCCAAGGGGGAGGGACTCTTGGGACATGGTGGGAGAGAGACCAGCCGGGCAACGTGGGAGGGACGAGAATATAGGAAGAGCCAGAGGTACCGGTGTATGTGAGGACCTGGGCTGAGTCCTTATGTTCTCTCTCCGTTCTTCATGACGGTCGGTCCCAGGCGGTGCTGGCCTTGGAGACCCCCCCAACCCCCCACCCACCCACAAGCAGTTAGTGAAATGGACGCTTTGACTGATGTACAGCTTGGGGTGGAGGCGCTGAGTTCTGAACGTAGAACTGGCTGCCCGACGCCACGCTCCTCCCAATTCCTGTGTCCCCGTGTGGCTAGGTGTGGCTGCCCACTGTCCACACCCTGGCTGCTGGCCTGGCTAAGGGGTCACACTGTTGGGGTGGAGGGCTGGACACACGGATCCTTTTTCTCCCACGAGACGAGTATTTCGCGGAGATTCTTGTGGGGAAGAGGGTCCCTGGGCTTGAGAACTCTGAGGTTGCCTGCCTGTCCCCAGGAATCCTCTAGTCAGCTGTGTGGGAGAAAGGTCACATGAGCCAAATCAGGAAGCAGTTACAGGGACTTGACTTTGGGGCCTGAGTTATCGTTGCTCTTCTTGGTATTTGCGCAGTTAGGCGGCCTTTGAAATGTTTACAGCCGGGTCTCCACTGGGAATAGAAACGTTGTCAGACTGTGGTCGTGGACTGTTTCCACCCGAGTCAACCACAGCGCATGTGCATCCGAGCTTAGGATGCCGCGTGCATTGTGAAAATCCTGCATCAGGTGAAAGTGAGTCGGCCTCAGATGCCCCGGGGGACGACGTTTCAGAGAGCCCTCGTGGTCCTCCCAAGGCTTTATGTACACACAGACTCTAATTCCTCCTTGGCCTCTGTCACACCTTGCTGGTCATGAAACCTGCTTTCACATCTGCTCTGGAGCCAGAGGAGGAGGAGGATTAAGTCATGGCTTTGCTGCTCTCTCTGCTGTGTGACCACAGTCGGGTGTCTTAACCTCTCTGAGCCCATTTCCTCCTTTATATGAGGCAAATGATGGGACTTACCTGTGAGGGCAGCTGTGGGGACTGGGAAGGGTTTGGCAGGTGTTTGTTGGTCCTAATTGATGGAGAAGGTGCTCGGTAAATAGCTGGGGGGGAAACTGATAAAAACCAGCAACAACATAAAAGAACCTCACCTAGAAATTAAAAACACATCTGGCGATTTCCCGATTGGGGACCTGTGCTCGGGAGTGTGTTGGTTACCAGCTCCTGCTGTTGGACGCAGGAAGTATGGGCCGAAGAGAGCTTGGAGTGGTGGCCCCGCCTGCCCAGGTCCCCTGGACACGCCTGTGGGAGCGAGTGGTCTGTGGTCACAGAGGGGGAGCTGGTGGCTTTGCCTGGTCAGTGGCCCCAGGCTCCACAGCCCACCATAGGGAGCCCAGAGCCTCTGCAGGTTGTGTGGGTTTGAGTCCAGCCTGCCAGAGGCTGTGTCTTGGAAGACATCTGCCTGTGAACACGCTAGTCTTTCTGGAAGTGTGTGGCTCCTGTATCGGTTCACTTTTCCTGCGATCGCGCTGCGTAACAAACGTCTTCCAAATCACAGTGGCTTTTAAACACAGGCCTGTTTTGCACTCGGGTCAGTGAGTGGCCTGGCTGATCTGTCTTCAGACAGACAGATCCCCCGGTTGACAGCAGTAGCCAGTGGGGTGTGTTCTTCCAGGGGTGGGGGTGGACGGCAGGTGTGCAGGAGGGAGGGACTGCAGGTGTGCAGGGGGGAGGGACTGCAGGTGTGCAGGGGGAGGGACTGCAGGTGTGCAATGGTGGACTGCAGGTGTGCAGGGGGAGGGACTGCAGGTGTGCAGGGGGGAGGGACTGCAGGTGTGCAGGGGAGGGACTGCAGGTGTGCAGGGGGTGGGACTGCAGGTGTGTAGGGGTGGACTGCAGGTGTGCAGGGGGGGACTGCAGGTGTGCAGGGCATGGACAGCAGATGTGCAGGGGAGGGACTGCAGGTGTGCAGGGGGAGGGACTGCAGGTGTGCAGGGGGTGGATAGCAGGTGTGCAGGGGGTGGACTGCAGGTGTGCAGGGGTGGACAGCAGGTGTGCAGGGGTGGACTGCAGGTGTGCAGAGGGGAGGGACTGCAGGTGTGCAGGGGTGAGGCAGCAGGTGTGCAGGGGGGAGGGCAGCAGGTGTGCAGGGGGTGGACTGCAGGTGTGCAGGGGTGGACAGCAGGTGTGCAGGGGTGGACTGCAGGTGTGCAGAGGGGAGGGACTGCAGGTGTGCAGGGGTGAGGCAGCAGGTGTGCAGGGGGGAGGGCAGCAGGTGTGCAGGGGGTGGACTGCAGGTGTGCAGGGGTGGACTGCAGGTGTGCAGGGGTGGACAGCAGGTGTGCAGGGGTGGACTGCAGGTGTGCAGGGGTGGACTGCAGGTGTGCAGGGGTGGACTGCAGGTGTGCAGGGGGAGGGACTGCAGGTGTGCAGGGGGAGGGACTGCAGGTGTGCAGGGCCTCAGGCGGGAACCTCAGGAGGAGGTGAGATGGCCTTACCTCTGTCCTTGTTCCGTAAGTCACCACAAGTCACAGGAACCCCCCCTCCGAGTCAGTGGGGCCGTTGTGCTCCCTGGAGGAGGCTGAGCAGGTCTTAGCTGACAGACAGCAGTACATCCCGCTGCGGTCACGCTTCTGAGGGCGGCAGGGGGCCTTCCTGGAGCAGAGGCGCTGCAGAGAGGGTAGAAATCAGCCCATGATCTGTGTGGGACCAGTGGACTCAGAACAGGGATGTGGGGAAGGCAGGACCCGAATTATGGACCAGAAACAGCCTCAGTTTCCTTGTCTGGAAAGCGGGACTGTGGCTCTCTGGCTGTGGCTGTGCTGCTGTGAGCTGGTGGCCCCAGTTATGGCCCGTTTGGTTATTTACCTTCTGAGATGGTTTCTCTAAGTAGTCAAGGCTGGTCCTGAACCCCTAACCCTCTTGCCTCAGCCTCCCAAATGCTGGGGTCACAATCGTTGAGTAGCCTGCCTGTCTCGCCTCAGTTTGCTGAGGGACGCGGGGACCTGTGGTTCGTTACAGTAAAGACCCGTGGTGTGCTTGGCAGGAAGCAGGTGGCCGTGAGCGTCTCCGGGGTTAGCACAGGATGAGAGTACAGGAGGGGTTCTGGAGAGACTGCCCAGGTTCAAATCCCAGCTCCGCCACTCGATGTCTGTGTGGCTCTGGGCTGGCCACTGAACCTCTCTGGACGTCTGTTTCCCCACCTGTGGAACGGTAGTCACGGCAGAGCCTGGCTCAGGAGGTCTGTGAGCATCGTTGTGTTGACGGAGAGCATCTTCAAGGACTCTGCCTGACCGCTGACTTGGAGTAGTTTTGTGACGCTGCATCTCCAGTCTTTTACTTAAAAAGTTATTTTGAGACAGGGTCTCCCTAAATGACTCCCAGGCTGCCCTTGAACTCATCCTTCTGGTGTCTCCGCCCCCCACCCCACCCCAGGTATCTGGAATTACAGGCTGTGACAGCCGGCCAAGCAGGGTGGTTATTGTTGGCTGTGGTACTCTTAGTCTGGGGAGGCCCAGAGAGGTTGCTTGCCTTCCAGGAAGCCACCAGCACCTTGAGGACAGAAGTGAAGTGAGAGATGTGCTCCGGGCTCCTGGCCCTGCTGCGGCTGGCCGCCTGCCTGTTTGTGGGTGGCGAGATTTTTCTGTAGCCAATGTCGGACATCTTTGGAGGGACAAAGCCTCATCACCGACCACTCAGCCTCCTGGGGCAACAGTCCTGATCCGTCAGGGAATTGCAATGAGAAGTCGCCATGTTGTCCCATCCAGGGAGCAGGCAGGTTTCTGGGGACCCCATTGGGGGCTGTGCTGAGAGTCTGGGTGAGCTGGGAGGATGCTTCTATCTATCATGGGCTCGCTGTGTGACCCGAGGCAGCTGGCTTCGCTCTCTGTGGGTCCTTGCAGCCTGCCTCCGGCTCCTGCCTCCACCTCTGGTCTCCTCTGCTGCCTCCTGGCAGCCAGGCAGGCTGGGCTGAACTGGATGCCTGGCTCCGCACAGTGCTGTGTGACTTCAGACAAGTGCATCAGCCTCCCTGAGCCTCAGCTCATTTGCAGAAGGACAAAACACCACAGCGGTGGAGAACAGGATCTGGAGGTGGCCCAGAGGGTAAGGGCTCTTGCTGCCAGGCCCCCGAGTTTAGTCCCTGTAGCCCACACAGTGGAAGGAGACAACTGACTCCTACAAGTTGTCCTCTGACCTCCACCTGTGTGCTGTGGCCCCATCAATCAATCAATCCATCAATCAATCTAATAAAAAAAAAATGTTTAAAGACAAATAACCAAAGATTTCCCTCGTGATGGTCTTGTAGGACCGTGTGACTTACGTAATAATTACATAAGGCCTTTGTGTGTGTGTGTGTGTGTGTGTGTGTGTGTGTGTGTGTGTGTGTGTGTGTGCAGTGAGCACTAAGGTCGGCCTGGAGTTTATTCCTTTAATGTGTGTAACTGATAGCGAGCTATAACTTTAAATCTCCCTTGTCTGCGCGAGCAGCAGAAACAGGGACATCAGCAGCAATAAAATAATTAATAATTAACACAGATTGAGGAGCGGTGGCCCTATGCCCGTAATCCCAGCACACAAGGGCTGTCCATGAACCTGAGGCCAGCCTGGGATACACTGTGGTTGCTGCCGCCTCTGTGCCCTGTCTCGGGTGCGGTATTTGATGCGGTGCCCACGGAGTCTGTGTCGCTTTTGTTACAAAGGTGAGGGTGGCCAGACTCCCAGGGGCACCAGAGGCCCTGCCCAGAGCCTCCGGCCAGGGGTGGCAGGCCGGGAGACAGGCTCCTGTTGCCTGGCCCTGCCCACTGGAGAAGCCGAAATACTTGTAGAGGTCCCAAGTCAGGGCTACAGCCTCACCCTGCCCGGTCTGTTGGCTTTTGTTTGTTTACTTGGTTGTTTATTTTGTCCCTCCTGTGGCTAAAGGCCTTCCTGAGGACTGATCTGTCTGTCCCAAGAGTGGGTGTGAAGGACATCCCAGCAAGAGAGGCCAGTGGCGCTGGGTACCCCAGGGTCACCCTGTGAACTGCACAGCCTGGCTTGTTGGGACATGAAGCCCAGGCCTTGGCAGGCCCTGCCCGCTGAGACCGTTCAGGACATTGGGCGGGCTGGAAAGGGACCGGGGAGGGAACTCCCAGGGACCTTTGGCTTGGGACGACGCCCAGGCTGTTCATCTCCTTTCGCTTCAGGCCGGCGAGCACAGCTGATGGTTAGTGTGTCAGGGACCATGCGTGGCACCCCAGCTCGGGCTTCCCCGCACTTGCCTCGGCCAGCTCTTCCCCTGCCTGCCGGGTGCAAGCAGAAGTAGATTCAAGTGAAGCATCTAAGCCAGCCCTTTAAAAGGCCGGGCCTGGAGGAGCCACACCGTGCCCAGGATGTGCCAAGTCCCTTGCCTGGGAGGTGTTGTGTTCCGCATCTTCTTGTCATCCTCAGAGTGACTCAGGCAGTTGGCATTGTTAACCTCAGCTACGGGAGAGATGTCTGCTCACTGCAGCGTAGGCAGGCAGGCAGGCATCCGAACTCATCTCTCCAGGGAGGTCCCTCGTCCCCGCCCAGGGCTCTGCCTTCTCCAGGGAGAGTGGTTCCTTTTCATATTTGTCATTTATTGAGCACCTGCTGTGTACTCAGGCCCCGGACTAGGCCTCTGCCACCACCATGAAGGAGAGAGACATGGAGGCGGAGAGCTGCTTCTCAGGGCTGTGATGAGGCATCCAGAGGCCAGCCTGGGTCCTGTCTCCCAGTGAGCCTGGAGCCCAGACTGTGTACCATTAGGACTCGGACTGTGCGGGCAACGGGGACCCCTTCCCTCCTGGAGGGGTGAGACAGACGGCCTGGATATTCTCAGATTAAACCTCAGAGTGAGTGACGGTGCCTTGTGAGTCCCGCTCTCCTCCACGGCCCATCTGTCTTGCCTTCCCTTAGTTCACTCAGAAGTGGGTGGGTGAGTGGATGGGAGGGAGGCGGCCAAAAGCCGGAAGAATTTTCGGAATGCCCAGAATGCTGGCTGACCCAGCCGGCAGGTGTGAGCCATCTTCCCCCAGCTTGGGTGGGGGGTCAGCCGGGCCTCGGCAAGGCTTGCCGAGTGTGCTGCCCAGTTCCCAGCCCGAGGCCTGAGTCACCCCTGGGAGGTGGCTCTTCCGGGGATGACCCCACCCGATTTGGAGCCACACAGCCTGGGGTCATGAGTGTGCACGTTAGTTAGGGTTTGTGGAGAATGGATACCTGCTGTGGTTGTTACCCTGGGTGGTGATGGGTAAAGCTCCTACTGTATGCACGGGAGGCCTCCTTCATTGTATGGCTATGTGACCCCCGAGGGCCTTTCCACCTTGCTTTCTTACCGCCTCTCTCCCTCCATCTGAGGGTGCCACGAGGGTGCCTTCCAGTGCACCGATGTGCGATTGGTCGTCTCTAGGCTCTTCTGTTCTGAAGTGCAGCCAGCCATCCCTTACCTGGGTGAGCAGCGTCCAGAAACAGGTTGAGAGAGAGGAGCGAAGCCCCGTAACCACATGTTCCAAAGACGCTGTGCGATAGCATGCATATTCACTGAGAGGTGTCTGTACCACAGAACGTGGACATTCTCTGGAACCTCCTAGCTGTGTGACTTTGGGCAAGTCACGCCAGAGCCTCAGCCTCTCTTCTGCGAGATAAGGTCCCGAGAATCCAGTGTGTTAATGCCCTCTGTTCTTTTATTTATTTATTTTTTTAACGAGTTACTATTTTTATTTTCTGTGCTTTGCTTGCATGTATGTCTGTGTGAGGATGTCGGATCCCCTGGAACTGGAGTCACAGAAGTTGTGAGCTGCCATGTGGGTGTTAGGAGTCGAACCTGGGTCCTCTGGAAGAGCAGTCTGTGTATGCCCTTAACCGCTGAGCCATCTCTCCAGCATCCGGCACCCCCCATCCTTACGGGTTGTCATTTTGTATGGCTGCATACTTTCCCTTATTTTGAGCGGACCGGCTCCTTCTAGAATTCTGCAAACTATAGCTAGTAGATGGAGTGAGGGTAGGATGGGGACCACAGCACCTCTCCCGGGCACAGCTCCCTTGGTGCTGTTTGAGCTCACGGCGTGGGGGCTGTGTTGACTGGGACTGGTCCAAGTGTCTTCATCCCATCCTGGCCGGCACACTAGGCTCCTTCATAAGCCCGTCCTGATCTCCGTCGCTGGGGATGCTTCCTGTCCCTGCTGAGGCCTGGCCAGCATCCAAGTCCTAGCCGCTGGCCCGTTGGGAGGTGGCCGGTGTAAGACGAACCCTCTATCTCCTCCCCTGGCTGCAGAGTAGCTTCCGGAAGACCGGCTCGGCTGTTGGGAAGAGGGCCGCACATGCCATGGAGACCTGGCATGAGGGCAGAGAGAGGAGAGGGTGTGGGGAGCCACAGGGCAGGGCGGGTGATGGAGCCAGGTTCCCAGAGGTGAGTTGGGGGCCGGGGTATCTGCAGGGGAGTGATGCTGCTCTTTCGTGACCTTGGATGGGGGGGACATTGCATAGCCCGGTCCATCCATCGTTCCCTGTGAGGCATGGGGCCGAGGTAGGGTCTCAGCCTGGTTGGGTCACATAGTATGCAGATTCCTGCCCTGCCAGGCACGTTGGGCCCTGCCCCTTCCCTCCCTTCCCCTCCCCCAGCCTGCCCATCTGTACCAGCTCTGGTGCTGACTCAGCCGGCTCTGCCCGGCGCTTGCTCCTCTCACCGACTCCCTCCAATAAATCTGGGTCACCATCGTCAGTACCGGTGGCCAGCTCTGACTGCAAGTGGCTTAGCCTTATTTATTAGTTCATTCGTTTACTTATATATATTTGGTGTGTGTGTGTGTGTGTGTGTGTGTGTGTTGGGGTGGTGTGTGTGTACGTGTGCACATGACTGTGCTGGCCCGAGAGTGAGCATGTGGAGGCCAGAGGTCGACACTGAGTGTCCTCCTCTATCTCGGTCTCTCGCTGAACCTTGGGCTCACCATTTTTGACGAGGCCAGCCGGCCACTGAGCCATCCGACCTCCCGGCGCTGCCGTAGTAAAGGCCACACACTGCCGTGGTGGCTTTTATGTGGGCGCTGGGATCCCAACTCAGGGTCTCATGGCTGTGCAGCAACGTTTCTCCTCAAGCGTCTCCCCAGCCCTGCCGGTGGGTCTTGGTATGCTCAGCACATGGACGATGTCCGCTGGTAGCCACTGTGGTCGCCGCTGCCTTTGCTGGTGAGGTCTGGGGTTCATGCTGCGGACCCCTGCACCTCATCTGCCTCTCGGGGGCCTGTTGCCCGGCTGGCCCTCAACAAGGCCCTGGCTGGTCTCTAGGGACTCAAAGCTGGTTTGGGGGCCTCTCTGCAAGGAAGCAGGATTTCTGTGCCCTTGAGAGCTGAAGTTCAGACTCCAGCCTGTGACCTGTGGTAGCGTAAGGGGCCCCCCAAAGCGAAGCAGAGACCTGCTAGGCAGCAGAACATTGGTATGGCTCCGTGGATGCTCCAGGCCCGAAGCCACTGTCTTATGATCTCCTGTTTTTTGAACATCAAACACCCCGATTAACACAACTTGAGGGAGAAAGGCCGTAGTCAAAGGTGGTCGGTCCATCGAGGTCGGGACACTGAGGCATCAGGCGCTCAGACAGCCAGGCACATCGCATCTGCAGTCAGAAACCCGAGAGATGGGTGTAGAATGCTCAGGCTCAGCTCCCCATCTCCAGTGTATGCAGCCCGGGATTCCTGCCCAGGGACTGCTCACAGTTAAGATGGGTCTTCATCAGTTCCCATAGTCAAGGGAATCCCTTCCAGCATAGAAGACCATCTCCCAGGTAACAGTAAACACTGCCTCTCACATCTGAGATCTCACGGGGACACCCAAGTTGAGACCTGTTCTTGTTCCCATTTTTCAGATGAAGGGACTGAGCTCATTGTTAAGTTCATGTAGCCCAGGCTGGCTTTGAACTTGTGTAGCTGAGGATAACCTTGAACTCCCAAGTGCCAGCAGGAGAGGCCTGGGCTACCATGCTGGATATTGAACTCAGAGTTTCTCACATCTGAGTCCCGTCTCCAGCTCTTTTCAGGGCAGGGTCTCACAGTGTAAACCAGGCTGGCCTTGAACTTGACATCCTCCTGCTCCAGCGCTGAACCCATGCAAAGATAAAGCTCGAATTTAGTGTCTCCCAGACTCATCGGTCTGTCCCACTGGTTCAGGTTCATCTTGGACCGTGGTTTCTGAAGCTTGTGTCTTATGTGGCCGTGGCTCCTGTTATCTTCGTGGATCAACTTTAGGGCAGTTTGGTCATCCCAGAATAAAGGCCCACCCCTGTAGCAGTACCCTCCCCCCATACACACACACACACACACACACACACACACACACACTCACACACTTCCCCACCTCTGGCCTACTTTTGTCTGCATGGACTTGTCTGTTTTGGGGCATGTTCTCTAAGTCTGGTCATATACTGCGTGGTCTTTTGTGAACTTCCTCTAGTATCATGTTTTCAAGGTTCATCCACTTTGTGATATTTTTCGGTGTTTCATGCCTTTTTGATGCCTTAGTACTGTTCCTTTGGTAGATAGACCATTTTGTTGTAGTTCTTTGAGGCAGGGTCACATAGACTGAGCTGGCCTTGAACTTGCTAAGTCCCCGAGGATGACCTTGAACTGCTGATCTTCTTACCCGACTTCCCATGAGCAGGGATCACGGGTGGTGCTCCACACACACACCCGATTCTCGGCAAGCGCTGTGCCCTTGAACTATGGCCACAGCTCCACGATCTATTTTTCAAAATTTAAATAAAAACATTTTCACCGGCTGGTGGTGGCAGTGCACACTTTTAATCCCAGCACTCAGGAGGCAGAGGCAGGCGGATCTCTGTGAGTTCGAGGCCAGCCTGGGCTACAGAGTGAGTTCCAGGACAGTCAAGGCTACATAGAGAAACCCTGTCTCGAAAAAACAAAAACAAAACAAAACAAAACAAAACAAAACAAAAAAATTTTTCAAAAGATGTTCAGGGCTGGGAGACGGCTCAGTGGGAAAGAGCAGCTGCTATTGTCACTGTGGAGGTCTGAGTTCAAATCTCCACATAAGAAGCTGGGCACGGCTGTGTGCACACCTGTAATCTCAGTGCTGTGGGTGGGTGGAGGCAGGAGGATTGGTGGAGTTTGCAGGCCACCAGCCTAGCTCCAGGCTCAGTAGGAGACCCCGTCTTGAGGGACTAGGCAGAAAGCGGGGTTCCTGATGTCCGCCTCTGACTTTCAAGTGCATGTGTATGCACACACAGTCACACGTGTTCAGTGAGCTAGTTCAGTTTTATCTGGCACACTTGGAAATCTGTCACCTAACACACATTGCCATGACACTTCTCCCTACCCCCCCCCCCCGCCCCCGTGCCCTGCCACTTAGTCCCCATCTTGCAAGCTATAATGGGCTGCCCATAAGTGAGCTATTTTGTCATAGAGCTGAGCAGTTGTTAGACTTGGGGGTGTGCAAGCAGGGTATTCACGTCTTTTTCTCATGAATGAAAGAGGCACGTTGGGGAACAGAGTAGGCATCTAGATCCTCCCTGGTGTCTTTGCAGCTTCTGTGAAGCAATGAATTTGCCACTGTGTGCAGCTTTGGCTGCACTCGTGGCTCCCGGAGTGTGGGGATCCCGCCACAGTTGAGATGGAAGCTTGTGAAATTGCTGTTTACTGAGTCAATAACGGGAACAATGTGAACTTCCGCGTGACCTAACCAGCTGCGGCATCATTGGCCCCTTTTTCCAGACAAGCAACCTGGGAAATATCTATAGTGCTTTCTCCAATAGCTGTACCATACCCTGCCCATAGTACAGGGGATGGAATGCGTGTTTTCTGCCCTTGCCAGCCCTGGTATTTTGGGGGCCTTGATCGGAGCTAGATGTAAGGATGTGGCAGGCACCGATTTTTGAGGGAATGTTTTGGAATTACGTTGCCAGCTGCTGTATCTCTTTGATGGGAGTTGCTGGCTGTGGCTTCTTCACAGTGTGGTGTGTTTTCTGGAAGTATTTTGTCTTCCCCACTCTGGGCTGTGAACCATTTGAGGATCTTCCATGATGCAGGAAAGTACCCCAGTGGCTGGGTGTGCTGGTTCAAGGCCCATCATCTCAGCTACCCAGAAGGCTGAGGCAGGAAGATCCCAAGTCCTAGGCTGCCTGTGCCACAGAGCCAACTCAAGCCAGTTCAGCCGGGGCAACTTAGTGAGACTTTGGCCCAAAATGAAAAGGGCAAAGGGCTTGGTGTCATAGCTCAGGGTTGGGCACTTGTCTAGCACATGCAGGGTTTGGGGAGAAGCCACAGCATCCGCTTCTCACTGGCCCAGGGCTCCCATGGCTGTGCCCCATCTGCTTCTCACTGGCCCAGGGCACCCATGGCTGTGCCCCATCCGCTTCTCACTGGCCCGGGGCACCCATGGCTGTGCCCCATCCGCTTCTCACTGACCTAGGCCACCCATGGCTGTGCTCCATCCGCTTCTCACTGACCTAGGCCACCCATGGCTATGCCCCATTAGGGAAGAGCCCTATGATAGTTCTCTTCCGGGGCCTTCTGGAAGTGTGAAGACTCTCCCCAGTCACTTGGGAAGAGCTTCCTGAGAGTTGAGGGTGTGGTCCTTCACACTGTGAGCTCAGAAGACACCCTCCCCCTCCCACACACCACACACACACACACACACACACACACACACACACACACACACACACGTCCTGGGGAGAGCTTTGCACAAATAAGAGGACTCCAAGCCAGGCTTGGTGGCCGACTCCTATAATCCCAGCATTGGGAGCACTGAGGCTCCAGCATGTGTTTGAGGTCCGCCTGGACTACAGAGCGTTTGCATGCAGCACTGTTGGTCTCGGAACAAACCACGAGAGGTGCTGAGATGAGCGCCTGGGTCCGAATGTCCGTATGAAGGAAGGAAATTCCTCAAGTTCCTGTAGCACCAAGATCTGAGTGAGCCGAGGAGGTTCGTGAGTAGGTGTCTGTCCGAGCTGGGGCAAGTGAGTGGATGCATTCGTGCCGAGGCCCCTGGCTCTGCCACTCACCCAACCTTTGATTTACCTAAGACTCGGTCGCTCCATCGGGTTGTATCTGAACTCGTCCTTGTGATACGCGTGACCCGCAGTGAAAACAGCCAGCCGTGGCTTCCGAGCAGAAGGTGACTTTGAAAACACAAACACAGGAAAGCAAACAGCACCTGCCAGTCCCCGAGTGCTGCTGTCACCGTGAGCTCTATGCCCGAGGAGGCCTGGCACTCTCTGTTCTGATGGCCAGCTGGGGCGGGGTGCCTTCCGCCAACGTAGACATGGGGTTCTGAAGGCATGGGGTGAGAGAGAGGAGGCCCCGGCAGGGAGAGGGTTCAGAGTGGCCGTGCTGGTGGCTGGCACGTGTCCTGTGGGTGTTGGGGTGACCCACCTCCAGGGCATCCCCTGCCCTAAGAGCAGAACCTTAGAAGGGAGGAAGGAACTTTTATCTGTAGGATCCCTGAGCTGGGACATGCCCCTGCCAAGCTTGGGCACTGAGCCTCGGGACATAGGTCAGGCAGCTGGAAGAGAGATCACAGAAAAGGCTTCTGTGTCCTCACTGTGGGTCACTGGTCTAATTACTGATTCCGCTCACCGCTTCTTCCTGCTGCGTGACCTTGTGTGAGCTGCTTGACCTCTCTGAGCGTCTATCAAGTACTCACTGGGCACCTATGTGGCTGGCTGCTGCAGGGAGCTCACAACGGAGCTGCTGTTTAGGGGCGGGAGGGAGAGGGCAGGACTTGGAGGAGAAAGTGCGCCCTGCCGGAGGGCTGCTGGGCTGCTGGCTGGCTTTCTTGGTTCCTAGCTGTGTGTACAGCTTCTTTGCTGGTAAGGACCGCAGTCATGGGCAGTGGTCACCTGACCTCATTAAGAACAGTTCAGAAAGTGCTTACCAGGCAAGAAGGAGGAGACGACTGCAGGACACAGTGGTGTGTTCTTGTAATCCCAGCGATGGGGATGTGGAAAGTGGATCCCTGGAGCTTGCTGCCTGGCCAGCCTCACCTAATTGGTGAGTCCCAGGCCCCAAGGAGAGACCCTGCCTCGAAAATCAAAGTGAGAAATTGATGAGCCAACCCAGCAGGCAATATGGAGGTTGCCCTTTGCCCTCCACATACATAGACCCCCCACACCCTCACTCTCACCCCAATACACATGCTCACTGGCTTCATTGGGTGTTTGTTACTTAGGAGACAGGGCCTCATGTAGCCCAGGCTAGGCCTTCAACTTGTTTATAGCTGAGGATGCCCCTGACCTGATCCTCTTGCCCCACCTCCTGAGCGCTGAGACTGCAGCCCTAAGCCACTGTTCCCCGTTTACTCATGGCTGGGGTTGGAACTCGGGGCGTCATGTAGACGAGGCTAGCTCTCTACCCTGAGCTGCACCCCGGCCCTGTACTCATGGCTGGGGTTGGAATTCGGGGTGTCATGCAGGCCAGGCTAGCTCTCTACCCTGAGCTGCACCCCGGCCCTGTACTCATGGCTGGGGTTGGAACTCGGGGCGTCATGCAGGCCAGGCTAGCTCTCTACCCTGAGCTGCACCCCAGCCCTGTACTCATGGCTGGGGTTGGAACTCGGGGCGTCATGCAGGCCAGGCCAGCTCTCTACCCTGAGCTGCCCTCCGGCCCTGTACTCATGGCTGGGGTTGGAACTCGGGGCGTCATGCAGGCCAGGCTAGCTCTCTACTCTGAGCTGCACCCCGGCCCTGTACTCATGGCTGGGGTTGGAACTCGGGGCGTCATGCAGGCCAGGCTAGCTCTCTACCCTGAGCTGCACTCAGGCCCTGCCCCAGTGTTTTCATTCTCAACCAACCCCGTGGTGGGAGGCCCAGCATCCCCGCTATCACGGGAAGAGATGGCCGCCCAGAGAGAGTGAGAGTTTTCCCAGGCTCACACAGCAGGGAGCTGAAGGCTGTGGCCAGTCTGTCTGTCCTGTCCACAGGCCTGAAGGTGAAGGTCACCTCAGACACAGCTGGATTCTGGCGAAGGCCCCGGACCTTGAGTCCTGGTTTACACAGCCTTTCCTGCTGGGAGGCCAGGGATGCAGTTCTCACCATCAGTGTGGTTTGCGCCCTGGCGTGGAGCTGCTGCTGCTGCTGCTGCTGCTGCTGCTGCTGCTGCTGTTGTTTACCCCGGACTCAGAATGCATTTGCAGAGCAGCAGGGGGCCCAGCCACGTGTCACCTACCCTTGAGTGTCTGGAAGGACTGAGTAAAGTCTTGAGACTTACAGAACTAAAGACCAGGCCCGGAGGATCTGACTTCCTGGGACGTGGGAACTGCTTCCCGGACACTGAGTGTGTGCGTGCCCACCGCCGTTTGCACACCAGGGCCTAACTAACACAGCCCAGGCACTTCTCCCAGGTGCCTGTTTCTTCCTGACCCAAACCTGTTCACAGGGTCAGAAATTCCCAGGGTAGCAAGAGGCCCTGGCTTCCTGCACCGTCCGGTCTCTCAACTCCTTTGTTTCTGTCTAGTGAGGAGGGACAGAGGGACGGGGATTGGGACAGACAAACTGCCCCTGTGCCAGCTGCCTGTCCCACAGGAGTGCCCCTCCCCCTTTCCCTCAGGTTTCCTCTCTGCTTGCTGAGGGGAGAAAGCTGAGCCCTGAGCCGCGGCTTCCGGGAGGTGGGGGCTCCCTGCGCGCATGCCCTGCCCTCCTGTGTTCCTGGCTACAGAAATGCGCGGAGAAAAGTTAAATTTGGTTGCCCAATCTGATCTCAGTTTCCTTCCTCCTTGAGGAAGGCCTGTGTAGATGGATGAATCACGTCCTGCCTTTAATTCTTAGCCTACAAATGTCACGGCCTCGCTGGCACTTTCGGACGGAGGCCTGCTCGGCGGATGTCACACAGGAAAGGACTCTGGCTGCCCTGAGGGGTGGCACCTTATTCTGTGTATTCCTAGCATTCGCCCGCCGCCCACCGGCATGGCCATTGCGGACCTCGGGACTCACAGTCGGTCCTGGGGCAGCCCCCCCTCCCCCCTCAGGCAGCTGTCACCTGAGAACCTGCCCAGGGCCAGGTGCTCTCAGGAGCCAGGAACTACCCTGGAGGGGAAGTCTCGCAAGGCCTTGCTCTCTGGAATTCACAGGCTAGGGGGAGAGGCTTGGGGATGCACTGGCCCTTTGTTGATGTCCCAGAGGGAGGCACAGTGCAGAGCCACAGTCCTGCTGAAGACTGGGGGGTGGGGGTGCTTTCTGGGCCCCCGCTGGGGTCTCCCCACTCTTTCTGCATGGACTCTGACTGATGGGGTGCCCTTCCCATCCACCTTGTCCCACCTTTTATTTTCCCAGGGGCCCTGCTTCCGGGAGTCCAGTGTCTGGGAAGCCCCTCCCTCGGCAGGCTTCTCTTCCTCACGGAGTTCTGAGCCGGGGTCCAATGTCCTTTTCCCAGGAGGCCTCCTAGTGTAGAGTGCCTGCCTGGACCCCGACCCTTGATCTCTAACCCTTCCACATCGCGTACCCCCCCACCCCCCCCCATTAGCACCTTCGGTGGACCTCTTAGCTCCTCACCCACAGCACCTGTGGCATCAGCACACGTTGAAGGCACCCCTTTGTCCAGTGTTTGCAGAGCGACCCGCCCCTCGGGCTCACGGGTGCCCCCCCCACTCTCCCCCCCCCTCCCGTCCCCGTCCCCTCCGCTGCAGCCGCCGCTTCCACCACTGAGCTTGGGTGTCTGATGTGGAACCCTGTGGATTCTGGGCCCCAGGAATTCAGGGCTGGTCAGAGCTCTTGGGGAAGCAAGCACCAGGCCCGTGAGCATGAGCGTGAGTGAGAGGAAGGGCTGACCCCTGGCTGTAGGAAAGGGAGGGTCCCGGGTGGGGAAGCTTGTCCTTGGGTGAGTTCCCATGTCCAGCCCTGGTCCTTCACTGCCTCTCAGAAAACACAGCTATTGTCTGGGCTCCAGCGCTGGAGGGGAGGGAGGGGGGGCAGGGGGGGGCGGACCTCTGCCAAAGGGGCGCTTGTTTATTTGAGAGTCGCATGAGGGTGGCTGGCCTCCTAAAACCCTTGGCTCAGGGAGCCTCGGCGGCGCGGCGGCGGCGGCGGGGTTTTGTGGACGGGGCAGATGGCAGCAAGCTACGCTGTGCCTCTGCCTAGCACTAAACAAACAAAAACAGGATTCTTGCTAGAATCGGGGGGGGGGGGCAGCAAACGGCAGGACTACCCCCAGAGGCTTCCCCTCCATCAGACAAGCATGCCGCCGCTCTGCCAGGGAGGGGAGGCGCTTTGCTGACTCTTTTTTTTTCCCTGCGGCTGTTCTTTTCAAGTTTGCAGGTCCCCAGATGTGTCCGGCTCTGGTGGGGACGGACGCCCTTCCCGCTCCGCGTCAGGCCATTGGCTGCTCTGTGAACTTCCACTGGGAGAGCCTCATCCCAAGCCAGGGTGCCCGGGCCTGTTTAGCTACTCACTCTTCAGTCACTGGGCAGTCACATCCCTTTAGTCCTGTGCCCCAGTGCCCGTCCTCCGCTTTCTGCCCACCCCCCCACCCCCCCAAGTACTGAGCAAGGGTCCCTTCCACTGACGGGCTTTCTACCACAGGACCTTTGCACAATGATTCCCTCTGTTGTTTCTGTCTTTGCCTTAGTGTGTGTGTGTTGCATGCATGTGTTTGTGTGTGCGTGTTGGCACATGTGGTTAGGGTTAGGTCGATGCCCCGATGTCCCTCCTCCTCCTCTTCCTCCCTTTCTTCCTCCTCCTCCTCTTTGGTGGTTGACCTAGTCTCTCACTGATAAGCCGGGCTGGCGAGCTAGTGGTGACCGAGGCGGCCTGACTTCAGGAATGGGTGGGCTTGAAGGACTGTCTGTTGTTTGGCCTCCGGCCGTGGGCTGGATCCCGGTGTACTTCCTTAGCGACATGGGTCGTCAGACACTGAGTCGGCTCTCCCGGCCCAGCTGGGGAAACCGAGGCTCCAGTTACACAGCCGAGGCCATGAGCCAGAACTCGAGGCTCACTCACACACAGCCACACTGTGTCCAGGAAGCCCGTCTCGCAGGCTCCTGACTTTGAAGGACCGTCCCCGTTTGTTCTGGCTAGTTCGCTGCTGAGCAGTTAGGACTTTGGGACTCTGGAGTTTTGCGGCTCAGGCAGGTATCTCTCTAGACTTCGCTTCCTCCTCCCCAGTGGGTCCCTGGTGTCTCGGTCAGGGTTACTATTGCTGCAACAAAACACCATGACCAAAGCAACTTGGCGAGGAAAGGGTTTATTTGGCTTACACACTTCCACATCACTGTTCATCACTGAAGGAAGTCAGGGCAGGAACCTGGAGGCAGGAGCTGATGCAGAGGCCATGGAGGGGTGCTGCTTACTGGCTTGTTCCCCATGGCTTGCTTAGCTTAATTTCTTATAGAACCCAAGACCACCAGCCCAGGGATGGCTCCACCCACAATGGGCTGGACCCTCCAATATCCATCATTAATCAAGAAAATGCCCTACAGGCTTGCCTACAGCTCGAACTTACGGGTCATTTTCTCAGTTGAGGCTCCCTTTTCTCTGGTGACTCTAGCTTGTGTCAAGGTGACAGAAAACTATTCCACACAACTGGTCACCGAGAATCCAGGTGTCACCTTTGAGCAGCTCTCTTAGAGGGGGCAGGGCGTAGCTGGTGCCATTTCCTGGTGTCAGTCAGTGACAGGCAGCCCCTGGCCCTCCTGTCCCCTCCTGGGCATGGCTGCAGCAGCATTTGGGGGCCTAATTGTGAAGGACTGTCTTCTGCAGCAGCAGACCCAGACCCACCCACCATCTCTGCCGTGCCTGGAGCTGCACTTCTTGTTGGGAACTTGGGCCTTGCCTTGGGGAATGGAGTGGGGCCCCGCAGTAGCCCAGCGGCCCTGGGGAGCCAGATTATTTTGCTTGGAAGATGCATGTCTGCTGCAAGATGGCGTCTTCACTTGTGAAGCTGCTGTCTGTGGTCAGTGGGCTCTGGGCTTTTTACTGGGGGGCAAGGTCTTGGATTGAAGGAACACACTGCTGTGTGCCGACGTGGTCTCTTGTCTCTGTCCATCGTTACCGACCTTCCTGTGCTGGCCCACACGCCGGCCAGGTTTGTTCACACCCGTGTCCCTGGCTCCTGGCACACGGGAGGAGACCCACCCATAAACAGTGCCAAGCTTCTTCCCATCTATCGTGACTCATAAGCCATTTGACAGATGAGGAAACTGAGGCTGGGGAAGACCTTCATGGTGCGCCGCCACCCTTAGCCCTCCCAGCGCAGCCCCCCCCAACCCCACCCCCCACTTCTACCTGCCCAGAGACACACAGCCCTGGAGCAGGTTGGACCCGCCGCTCTGGCAAGTGGGTAACTCCATTCTCTCCTGCCCTGGAAGGCGTTCTGACAGAGCCCCACGTGTGGCCTCAGCCTGTGGGAGCTGCCTGATGTTCCCCTACAAACTCCCCTCCCCCCACCACAGCCCCAGCCTCTTCTCCTCCTGGGACCCTGCTCTTAGCCGACTCTCAACATCATGATCCTCCCTTGTCTCCAATCTCCCCGGCTGTGACCTCACCCCCTCCACGGAGCCTCCCTGGATCACTTTACCAGCCAGGGAGGGACCTTACTCTCTCCCCATTGTCACGCGAGGACACTTTCATCTCGGTGTGCCCCGAGTCCATCACTTATCTGTGCCACACCCCACTTCCTGAGCTCCACCTGAACCTTGACCTTTGGGTTCATTACCAAGGGTGGATTCAATAAATGTCGGTGAACTCGGGCAAAAATGCAGCCAGGGTACTGGCACGTGTCACCCACACCGTTTGGCCAGCCGGCATGTGATGCTCCGTTCAGCCGCAGCTGCCTCTTACTACTGTGTTGTGACCCCTTAGGGAGACAGGGGTTTTAAACTCATTTCCTGGTGAGTCTGTGGTTCTAGGAAATGGGGTGTCATAGGTCAGGCTGCCCCAGAGGCCTGACTGGGTACCAGCCAGGTTGAGTTGGTTTATCGGGGTGGTGCAGTGCCGCTAGGGTGCGCCATCGAGCAGCTTGCCCCTAGGGTTCCCTGCGGTTTCCCTGTGCTGGGGACATTGTGGAGGACCTTTGGACATGACCCTGCCTTGTGCTCCAACACCAGGGGATCTCGCGTTCTGATGCTCAGTAGCCGAGAGGACACTGTCCTCGGTGTCCGAGCGTGTGGGGTGGAGCTGGCAGCCTCTGCCAGGCCTGGGCTGGCACTTGTTGGCTGGTGCTGGCTGGTGGGGTCTGGTGAGCTGGCTCACCTCTCCTGGTGACACCGAGGCTCAGGTGTGGCTTTTCCTGGGCTGTGGGCACCGTGACGGGGGCAGGTCTTCCGGCAGCTTTCTGAGCCAGTACTGGGTTTGCCATCTGAGGATACATTTTATATACATTTTGTGAGTGCCTGATGTATGCACTCCAGGATGCCTGTCTTCCTTTGGGACTCGCTGAGGGTAGAGGAACGTTCTGAACCTCTCTAGGCTTTTCTGCACACGCGCAGAGGTGGAGGGCCTGTTTGCCCCAGCCTCTCTAAATGGTCAGTGCTGAGGACCGTGGCGGTGCCCTCCAGACGGCCTCAACTCTGTCCTTCACTTCTGATCTTGGTCAGCATCAGGACCTTCCCCACGGTCCCCATGCTGCCCAGCTTGATCACAGCTGTGTCCCTGCTCCTGACCCATAGTCCACCAGTGAAAATAGGGTCTGTATCTGGCCTCAGGCTCGGAGACCCGCCTGCCTCTGCCTCCCTAGTGCTGGGATTAACTGGCCAGCTAGTACCTGAATGTGTAAAGAATTGATTTGGGGCTAGAAGATGGCTGAGTGGATAAAATGCTTGCTCTGCAAGTATAAGGCTCCGAGTTAGGACCCCAGCACCCGTCCAAGAGCCGGGTGGGCGTGGCAGCTCCATCTGGAATCCTGGTACCTTGGGAACTGGAGACAGGGACCCTGGACCACCTATGCTAGCCACATGGGTGGGCTCTGGGTTCAGTGAGGCCCTGCCTTAATATATGAGTGGAGAGAGACTGAAGGAGACACTTGATATGAACCTCAGGCCTGCACACGTGTGCACCCCCCCACACGAGCATGCTAATCAGAACATATATGTGCAGAAGAAGAAAAAAATCGATTGTCACGTGTCTGGGTGGCACAGTCACAAGGTTCGAGATGGAACATGTCCACAGCACAGGCCAGGCCCCTCCCACCTCACCTGCCACACAGCCTACCCCAGCAGAAAAACTGGAAACTTAGTTTTAATTATATTTTATCACTTTTCTCTGAGGTGCTTTGTGGCTCCCTCCAGCTAAAGTGTAAAGGGCTCCATTACGCTCATTATGACTCATTATCTGTCGATTAGTGAGTCCCTGGGAGGGAATCCCTTGGAGGTGGATGAGGCAGTTCCTGCTGGTGAGTTGATGGGGTGATTCCAGCCCCTCTGTGAGCCAGTTGGTGAAGACGATGGGCCTGGGAGCTGAGGGGACAGTGCCTCGTGCCAGACTGAGCCACATACTGTCCCTGTGATGTCCCTCAGGCCTTGGAGCCTTGCTTGGGCCCCAGCTGCAGACTTTTCTTTTGCCCTTCACCTCATGTCCTGGATAGTTTTATGTCAACTTGACACAGGCTAGAGTCATCTGAGAGGAGGGAACCTCAATTAAGAAAATACCTCCATAAGATCTGACTGCAGGCAAGCCTGTAGGGCCTTTTCTTAATTAGTAATTGATGGGGGAGGGCCCAGCCCATGGTGGGTGGTGCCATCCCTGAGCTGGAGGTCCTGGGTTCTATAAGAAAGCAGGCTGAGCAAGCCATGGGGAACAAGCCAGTAAGCAGCACCCCTCCATGGCCTCTGCATCAGCTCCTGCCTCCAGGTTCCTGCCCTGCTTGAGTTCTTGTCCTGACTTCCTTCAGTGATTAACTGTGATGTGGAAGTGTGAGCCGAATAAACCCTTTGCTCCCCAGGTTGCTTTGGTCATGGTGTGTCATCACAGCAATAGTAATTGTTACTAAGACAGATTGGTACCAGGAGTACCAATTTTTACAGCCTGGGACTCTTAAAATGGATATTAATGCATGATCTTGGGGAAGAGCAAGAAAGGAAGGGCTGTGTCTTAACAGTGGTGTGTCTGTGTGTCAAGTTGACAAGGGCAGAGACGTCCCCAGAACTCAGGCTCCTCCTTGGGCTTCCTCTCTACCAGTCCCTCTGGCCACCCTAGGTTGTGTGCTGGCGGGGGAGACTGGATTGTTGCCCTGTCCCAGGCTGGTGTGCCTGGCCAGGGGGACTTGTGTCACTGTAGGCTAGCTGGTGTCACTGTGCAGCAGCTGGAGACCGACCAGATGTTCACAGGATGGGCAGCGGCAGGAGGTGGGTCTCAGCACCGAGTTGAGTCCTTGGGTTGGCAGTTTGCCCCTCACCCTTTTGGTTTATCGGCCCCTTTTAGTCCAGGCCTGTGCAGAGGGTGAGTCGGAGGTGGATACATTAGAAAGCCGTTCCTTCAGCTCTTGACACGTTAAATCTCCCCCCCACCTGCGCCCACCCACAGGTAGTCACTTCCTGAGTACCACTGCCAGGTCTGCTCCCAGGCCATCACCTCTAATCATGGAGTCCTTTCCTATTGAACTGAATGGCTCTCCAAGCCCCGCCCCGCGCCTCCTCCCCTCCGCCCCCTCCTCCCCCAGTGTCCACATTCACTTGGCAGAGACTCGGTCTACTTAGCTAATGTGTGCCAAACTTCCTGAGTCTGTTGGTGGTGTTTACCTGTGTAACAAGCCCTAAGCGACAATGGCCTAAACAGATACATTTCCCCATACAAAAGCCAAAGGATTCATGTTGTTATCTGTAACATGTATAGCCTTTGTGGCCTCTGGATTCCAAGAGGGTTGCCAGTGAGTCCAGGTGCCACAGCTTTGTTTTGGTAGACCACAGCGCTGGTTGCATTTTGTCTGTTTTACACACGAAGTGAAAGTCTCCCTCCCCTTGGTTGTGGAATGTTAGTTACTATGTGAAGATGTGTTGCGTTTGTTTTTGTTGCAGAGCATTACTTTTAACTGTGCGAAGGTGTGCTACATTTGTTTAGGCTGCATTTGTTTAATTATGCAAAGATGTGTTGCTTTGCCGGCCTGAGGCACCTGATTGGTCTAATAAAAAGCTGAACAGCCAATAGGCAGGAGAGGGATAGGCAGGGCTGGCGGGCAGAGAGGATGAGGAGGAGGAGGAGGAATCTAGGCTGGAGAAGAGAGAACCGGGGAGAAAGAGAGGGAGACACCAGGGGCCAGGCAGACACAGAGTAGAACATACAGAATGAAAGAAAGGTTAAAACAAACAAACAAAACAAAACAAAACAAAACCAAAAACAAAACCCTGAGGCAAAACATAATAGAGGAAGAAAAACAGGTTAAAATAAGTTACAAGAGCCAGTGGGACAAGCCTAAGATAAGGCCGAGCATTCATAATTGATAAGAAGTCTCCGTGTCTTGATTTGGGAGCTGGTTGGCAGCCCACGAAAGCCTGCTACACACACTTCTCTGTCCCTGGTCTTGAGTCAACACAGGGTCACATGCAGCTCCTGATGGAGAGAGCTCAGCCCCTGACCTGATAGCCTGTGTCTGCCCCGATGTCTCCTCTCTTTACACTCTCTTGGTAATTTCCCTTTGCACCTTAAAGAGTGAGCTTTGACCATTCCCACTTACCTCTTAAGTGATTATCTTTTTATTTTTTAACTTTTCATGTTTTCAAAAGTTCAGTGTGAGTATTTTATAAGAAACGCTTGGAAAAAAGCTTTATTGTAACTACAAAAGCTGCCCAACTTTTCTTGGTTCAAGAGGAAACGCAATAAAATTAGGTGCAGTGGAAACCCCGGAGTATTTTACAGCCTGCAGCCAAGGCAGCATGTGGAGGGGCGGGAAGCGAGAGGTCAGAGTGAGGGCTGATTTCTCTGTGCTCATTTGGTGATTGAGAGCCAGTGATGGAGAGGTGGGTGTCAGGGCCATCTGGGCAAAAGGTCCTCAGGCTTCCGGTGACCCTGGAAAGAGTCTGTGACTGGGGTGGGCTATGATAGGGATGCAGCCTGGGCCTTGTTCCTACGCCGGCTGTGATTGGAGACATTGAGAACTGGGAGTCACGTGGGCTCCCTGGAGGGAGGTGTGCTCTAATTAAATCTCTGTAAAGGCATTCTGGGGTTCAGGCATGTGGAAATTGTGTAGGGCAAAGGGCTCTCACTGGAAAGGACATTGCATTTAGGGGTACCCCATTTGTGGATCTGGCTGCTCAGTTCTCCACCTCTCCTCCCTCAGGGGACTTGAACACCTTCCAAGGGGATGGATGGACAGTGGAGCTGTTGGTGCTCTGTGAGATGAGGACTTGGTTGAACCGCGCTGTGTGTGGGCGGTTCTTGTGCCAATATCAGCGGAAGCCTTCAGACTGCATGCTTGCGAAGGAATCACCGAATTACGGTTTTCTCTGCCTTTGTGAAATGCGTCCCCGACTTCCTGCTGAGCGCACAGAATGCCGCCCACATTCTTCTCTGGAGTCAGTTGGGTTGTGTATTGTTGAGCTGGCCCAGGGGTGGAATCCTGCTCTCACGTCCTTCACGCCAGCCCTGCACAGCCTCTGGGCTGGTCTCAGCCACCTCCCTTCTCTGCATGCACAGCCCTGGCCCTTGGAAGCCCTCTAGTTCTGATAATAGCCTTTAAGTAGAGCAGGGGAAGATTCCTGGGAGTTGAGGCCGGCCAGGCTCCAATGCCCACCCGCTGTGTTGGCTGGGTCCACTTCAGGGGAGCGGCTGCAAACCCTGACCTCCAGCTGGGAACAGAGTCAGCGTGGAGAGTGGTTCCCTGGGAATCACTGCTCAAACGGGCAAGGCTGGGAGAGAGATGCACACCCTCTGGCCCAGCCCGCACTCTTCTGGGCACGATTCCCCGGGAAAATAGATACCTGCGGGTATTCACTGCACTGTTGGTGGTTGTTTGTGGATTGCTCGATGGCCACGAACTCCTCAAGTGGGCAGCGCTGCTGGCTGGTCCAGAGTATCAACTGTACTCCAGCAGTCCAGTGTTTTTTGTTTTTTTTTGTTGTTGTTGTTGTTCTAGGGTTCAAACTCAGGTCCTCATGCGGACAAGGGCTTTACTGACTGAGTCCCACCCGAATGGAGTGTCAGTTCTAATGTTTTGTTTCTTGAAGGGCCGAGGGCGGGCCAGGGCTCGGATTATCAACTGAGGGGCTGTCCCTAGACAGGCATTTGGAGCACCAGGGGATGCTGTGGAAGGTGTTGCCGCCGCTGAACACACGGGTGACACACTGTGACATTAACAAGAAAAACGAGACTCTGCCATGTGTGTGGCATAAACCTGTCCTCTCAGCCCTCGAGAGACGGAGGCAGGAGGATTGCCTTGAGTTGGAGCCTAACTTGGGCTATCTCATGCTGTGGGATGTTCTGTATGTCCTGTGGGAGCCCTTCTTGGGTTCTTTGTGGCGTTACCCAGCAGGTCCGCATAGAGGATGATTAGGACCATGGGCCTGAGTGCAGGTGTCTGAGATGGTCTGCACTTGGCTGTGCTGGGGGATGGTCTGTATATCAAGTTGTTCTGATTGATCAATAAATAAAACCTGATCGGCTGTGGCTAGGCAGGAAGGATAGGCGGGACTAACAGAGAGGAGAAATAAAAGGACAGGAAGGCAGAAGGACTGACTGCAGCCGCCGCCATGACCAGCAGCATGTGAAGACACCAGTAAGCCACTAGCCACGTGGCAAGGTATAGATTTGTGGAAATGGATTAATTTAAGCTATAAGAACAGTTAGCAAGAAGCCTGCCACGGCCATACAGTTTGTGAGCAATATAAGTCTCTGTGTTTACTTGGTTGGGTTTGAGCAGCTGTGGGACTGGCGGGTGACAGAGATTTGTCCTGACTGTGGGCAAGGCAGGAAAACTCTAGCAACAATCTCAGAAAATCAAAACCAGCCCAGCCACTGACCAATGGGTCCTGAGGCAGCAGTGTGAACTGGCACTCTCTAGCACGTACCAGGCTTCTGTTCACACCGGGAATGGCCACTGGTTCTGGCTGTGTGGCAGAATGCCATGTGGCCTTCAGGTCTCCGTGGTAGGGTTTGAGACGGTTAATTTTCCCCTGTGGGCCGGTGAGGACTTGCCACACAAGCCTGACAACCCGAGTCCGATCTATCCCATGGTCGGAGGAAAGAACTAAGCTCGGGAAGCTGCCCTCTGACCTCCGTGCAAATGCTGTGGCACACGAGTGTGCACACTCCCATCCACGAATAATTTAAAAACCAAACCAAACTTGCTGGGCTGGGGTATGGGGCTCAGCTGGTAGAGTGTGCCTGCCTAACATGCTCAAGGCCCCGGGTTTGATTTGTAGCACTGAGTGTGGTCACAGTGTAACGAGGGACATCAGGAGCCCACGGTCATCCTTGATTACATGGTGAATCTGAGGTCAGCCATGTGAGACCCTGTCTCAAAAAGCAAGCAGAAATCCCAAATGTTCGGCTGGTTGGAATAGCATGTTTCACAGTCCTCAGGTGGACCTGGAAGGAGCCAGCAATATTACCAGAGCCATCCGAGTAGGCTTGGCCCTGGGGACCCAGTGTCTGAGGGGACCCCAGCACACACCTCGGAGTCATTTGTTCTGTAGAAGATGACGGTAAATGTCTCATTTTCTTCCCTGGTGAGCTGTCACCCAGAGCCACAGACGGTGGCTCCCAAAAGAGGCTTCGGTGTCTGGCCTCAATAAAACTTTATTTGCAAAGCCAGGCAGAGGGCCGGCTTAGCTTCCACACTGTAGTTTGCCAGCCCCAATCTAGAGAAAAGCAAGAGGGGTCGAAGGCTGCTTGATGACTGGGTTCTCGGGTGGCTGTGGTGTCCCAAAATAGCACAAATTATAGGAAGGAACTGGCCGTGGAGCTTGAAAAGGCGGATGTTTACTGACAGGGGGTAGGGATGGATTGTAACACTTCAGATGCACAGCTGGCCGGGGGATCTCACGGTTTGCTTCGATCTTTGAGGGGCTGTGGAGAATAGTCCTGTCCTGTACGTCACTGAGGGCTACTTGTGAACTCTTCAGACCCTTTATATAGCTGTCCCTGTCATTCTTTTGTGGGTAGGACTGTAGGGCTGAGGGCCCGGGGGAGCCAGGGATGGGGCCCTTGGGATAGTGAAACCCTGTGGCTGTCTGCAGAGGGACACAGGACATGCTGCCTGGAAACTCCACTTCCCCAGCATCTAGGCAGCTGCTGAGCACGATTTTCGTCTGGCTCCCGTAAGTGAGCACCTATTCTGTCAGGGAGATTCAGAACCGCGCCTGGGATCCAGGAAGCTGGCCTGTGCTGGGTGGGACATGCCTGCCGCAGTGAGCCGAGTCTGAGTGGCAGAACTCATCAAGGGTCCCGGACCTTACCTCTCAGGTCAGAGACTAGAGGCAGGAGGGGCTGGCCTGGGCCACAGAGAAGAGCCTGGGGGCCAGGTCCTGTCTGGAGAGAAGCTGACAGAAAGATATGGGGCAGGGGGACCCAGGCCCCACTGATATCAAATGTCCAGTGAGGGACGACACAACGGGGGGGGGGGGTGCAGCGTAGGGGCACTGGGCAGCCATTGCTTGCAGGAGTGTGGCTCTAACAGACAGTCCCTACTCAGGACAGACGGACCTGCGATTCCTTGGCTGCCTCACGGTGCAGGAGCTGCACTCTGTCAGAAGCTATGCTTCACATTTTGAATTCTGCTCTACCCTGGGGCGGGTGGCATGTGGACCATACTCTTCCCAGCAGCTTCTGCAGACCACAGGACGAGAGGAGCCAGGCACAGTCCATAAAATAAGCCTGCATTCAATACGCGACCCGAACTGATTGCTACTTGAAACAAGCTCAGGAGGCAGGACCAGGGAAGCTCGGCTGTGGGGTGTGTGTGTGTGTGTGTGTGTGTGTGTGTGTGTGTGTGTGTGTGTGTAACCATCAGCCCGTGTCCTAGAGTAGGTGCTTACTACCTGCACAGGGGCGGGTGGCATGAGGCTGCCATTGTGGGGACCCGGGAAAGAATGGACGCACTCCAGTGACATCTGACCCAATGACTCTGCGCCGCTGCCGGCGACCTGGGGTCTGTGGTGGACAGATCTGTGTGCCCTGCAGCCCTGCTCCATGGAGAGGACACTAGCCAGTCCCTTCGTGGCTCTTCCCACAGTGATGGGGTTTGCTCAGGGTGGCTTTGCAGATTCCGGGGTTGGGGTCATGTGGTGGGAGATGCCGAAAAGGTGTCAGTCCTAGCCCACATCCCTTGCCAGATGGTGGCATTCCCAGGACTCGGGCACGGAGACGGCGCAGCAAATGCCTGGTGAGCATCCAGACCCATTTGAAGGCTGCGTGACGCAGAACGGCAGCAGCTGCGGCGATGAATCAAGGCCCCTAGTCTGGGAGCTGAGCCTCTCTGTGCTAAGCTCTGGTTCTGAACGGGGAGCTTGAGCAGCCCCAGCCCAGGCCACAGAGTGCTGGGCTCTGCAGGGAGGGTCCCAAGGATGTCCCCCCCGAGCACTTCCCAGTGACTTTTGTCTCATTTCCTGCACTGGGGGTGGCTGGACTGTTCCTCCCACCGGTGGTTCCCCCACGCGTAGCAGCAGGGAGTGGGATGTGAAGTTGGCCAGGGGCTTCAGAGAGACCAAAGCCTGTGTCTCCCAGGTTCAGCAACAGCTGAGGGACCGCCGCTAGTCTCTGCTACAGCTACGCTTTGGGGCTGCCTTGATCTCTGTCCTCCTCCTGCAGCCAGCCTCCCGACTCCCAGAGGAGCCCTGTCATCTGCCTGTGTCCCATGATTTCCATGATCATGTATGAACCAGCGACTGGGAGAGCCCTTACTTAGCATGCAGAAGACCCTGAATGCAATCCTCTGTCCTGTGAAATCAACCAGCCAGTCAATTAGTGCACGTGTGCGCGCGCGCACACACACACACACACACACACGACCAGACCAGACCTGTTTAGACTCAGCCTCCTCCCTTTTTCTAAGGACCTCTTAGCTACCTGGCTTTACTCATGGCGTGTGTCAATTCTGCGCTTCCACAGAGTGAGCGAGGCCACCCCAGGAATAGATAGCAGCTGGTTCTGTGCGAGTGGGCCCACTTCGGTTGCGTTCTGGGAGAGACTGCCATCTCAAATTGGGCGTAGCATATGCGCTGCGTTTGGAGCTGGGTTTAAAAGCATCTCAATGGGCTCCTTGCCATTGACAACAGGTCCAGTGAAAAACCAGAGAATCCCGGGCTTCTAGGGTTGGGCATGATGATTTAGGCACCCCCCTTCCATGGTTTCAAAGGTTCTTTGGCTCATGGATCTGTTCACCAAGTCATTGATTCCTTGGTGCAAGTGTGTGTGTGTGTGCGTGTGTGTGTGTGTGTGTGTGTGTGTGTGTGTGTGTGTGTGTGTGTGTGTGTGAACTGGAGACTGTGACGACATCGTGGCCTCCGGGGCTGGCTTAGGGCTCCCCCAGTGGCTGACATTTGTGTGCTGTTGGCTGCCCTGGTGACACTCTTCCTCTTAAAACCATGAAGAGGCACATTGTGTCCACGTGAGCCTTGTCATGCTGCCACGGCTATGAGAGGGCTGTGGTCACTGTAGGTGTATGCAGTGTCCACCCTAGGGAGAGCACCCACGGGCTCTTGATGAGTTGGTGAGTGTTCAGTGAGCACTGGGACTCCAAGGCCCCGACTGCTGCAAGCACCCGGATTGGGACTTAGCTGTCCGCTTAGAATAGTGGGGATCCGGGTCAGAAGACTATCTCCTTTCCTTTATTCACTCAGCAACTATTTATGCATCCAGTGGCTATCCACTACATGCTGTTTTGTGACCAATCATTGTGCAGGGGATGGGGTGCCCTGGGAGCTTGCTACTGAATGTAGAGCGAGGATCATGTCCTAGTCAATGTGGCTGTCCAGCAGCAAGTCCCGTGGACTTCCCGGTGTCTGTAGTGCTTTGCAAGCACACACGTGGGGCCAGGCATGTCTGAAATACAGCCCAAGGGGTGGCCTCAAGGTTTGCATCTGTGTGAGAGCGAGAGGCATATCCCAGAGATACGGCCCAGCATGTGCAAAGGCCCTGAGGCGGTTTCTGAGAGCCTCCAGGGGCTTCAGTGTGTAGATGCTAAGAAAGGGTCTCTGCTGTAGCCTGGCTGGCTGTACATTCCTGATCCTTTTGTCTCCACCTCCCCAAATACTGGGATGGCAGGCGGGTGCGGCCATGCATGGCTGTAGACACCTTGAGTGTTTAGCAGCTACCTCCTGCAGGTTGAGAACATTGGCACCAGTCTTTGGGTTAGTGGGACCCCATCCCCCCCCTCCCCCGTCATCGGCTCCCCATCCCAATATAGACCTCTGCTCTTCCTATGCAGCATTACAGCTGCTTGTGTGTGCATGAGTGTGTGAGTGTTCATGCATGAGTGTGTGCATGAATGTGTGTGTATGAGTGTGTCAGTGTGGGAGGGTATGAGTACGTGAATGAATGTATGTGTTCATTAATGAGTGTGTGCATGAGGGTGCCAGTGTGTGTGCATGACTGTATGAGTATGCGTTCATGCATGAGTGTGTATTCATGAATGTGTGTGCATGAGTGTCTCAGTGTGTGTGTGGGTGTATGAGTATATGTGTTCATTAATGAGTGTGTATATGAGTGTGTCGGTGTGTGGGTGCGTGTATGAGTAGGTGAATGAATATATGAGTATGTGTTCATGCATGAATGTGTGTTCATGAATGTGTGTGCGTGAGTGTGTCACACACAAAACTATGAGTTCCATGGTTGTAGGGGGTCTCTAGTTCATATTAGTGCACACAGTAGGTGCTTAAGTAAACATGTGTCTGAGGAGCAGGGGAGGTATTTACTGAGCTCCTGCGTGGACCCAGCACTCTGTGCACACTGTGCGTGAATATATAAAGCGGGAAGCAGTGTGAGTCTCAGAGCTGGAGGAGACGCCAGCGGATGCAGTTGGAACCCGAACGCTTTTGCACCGTCTGTGCGGAAGGAACTCCGGAACCAAGCTGTCTTTCTGTCTCCCCAGCCCTGCAGAGACAGCCTGTGGGCACAGCCTTCTTCTCCCTGCCGCTTCCGCCATGGGCGCGAGTGGACAGCCACTTCACCATGAACTGTGACCCTGCTGGCACTCCCCGGTGGACCTGTGTCCCTCGCCCGGGACCTGACAGCCTGGGTGAGTGGGTGCTGAGCTGGGGGCTGGGTGTTGGGAAGGTGAGGTTGCCGGGGCGTTTTCTGTCTGTCCTTTGTACGCTGTCAGTGACCCAGGTCCTGGCTGGGTGTGAGCTGTGGATTGAGAGACCACCGTGACTCTGAAGTGAGCATCCCTGGGTTGGGGTGGGAATGGGGACTGTAGAGCTCTGTCTGGGGACTGTTCAGATGGAAAACGTCAGGCTCCTGGGTCTCCCAAATCTCCACACGGCCCCCAGCTGAGTGGAGACAAGGTTCACCGTTTGGGAGCTAGACTATGTTAGCCCATGGGGTGTGTGACAAAGAGAAAAATACCAAAATCCGTCCGTCTGCCTTCACCTCTTGCCATGAGGAGCTACACAAGGCCTGGGAGGTCCCTGGTTCATTGGGACACTGTCTCCCTTGCCAGCACCTGGAGGGCTGGGCCATCTCTGGGGCACTTGGGAAGGGACGGCTGTCATAGCCGAAGCAGGGTGAGCCAAGAGCAGAGAGACTCACAGGATGCTTTTTAGGATTGGGAAGAAATAAAAAGCTGGGTTTTTAAAGAGGCAGGGCTGAAGCCCAATGGGGCGTCACACACCTGTAATCACAGCACCTGGTGGGTGGAGGCGGGAGGCGCAGGAGCCCAAGGTTGTTCTGGGCTAGGTAGGGAATTCCAGGTCAGCCTTGGCTACCTGAGACCCTGTCTCAACAAACAAACAAACAAACAAAAGGCTGGGCATAATGGGTCAGGATGGGAGGTCTGGTTTTAGCTGAGTGGAACCACCTGGGGACTTCTCTGGGCCCATTTTCTTCCACTCCAGGAAGCCCAAGGTCCATCATTCCCACCTCTGAGCTGCTGGAGGATTCGGTGGCTCCTGCTTTTGAGAGCAGATCTCAGAGCTGAGCAAGTCAGGCCGGGGCATCCTGGCCAGTGGGAAGTGAGACCGGCCTGCAGGGTGGACGGGAACATGGGGAGTCCCGGATGCACTGGGCGTAGCTAGGCCTCTCACAATGAGCCCTCATCCCAGCCATCCCAGAACCCCTCTTGCTAAGACTGTAAGGGGCTGGGCCTGGCTCAGCGTGGAGCTTGGGCAGCATGTAGGAAGCCCGGGGTTCCCTTCTCACCTCTGCAGAACCAAAACAAACAAGGAAGCCGGCACAAACAGCTGTCCAACAGCCAAACCAACAGCCAACAGACACCAGTGGGTCTAGGGAACATAAAACGAGACAAAATAAAACCCGAGGCTTGCCTTTTGTTGGCATGCAGCCAGGGAGATGGGGGAAGGGCAGCTGGCAGGGTTCCATGGCCACTTCCCAAGGTGTGATTACAGGGCCTCCTGCTTTGGGTGGCTGTGTGAGCTGAGGGTGGTTACTTACCCTCTCTGTGCCGGGTGGGTGCTCAGCCCAGGATCGTGCTGGGTCCACACTGGAGCTGGCCCCGAGACCGGCTAAGCCAGGCAATGCCTCAGACTGCAGGGCTCTGCCTGACCCCTCTGAACAGGAGGTTGCAGTCCGCGCCTTTCCAGGACCCAGCAAGATGGCAGTGCATCTGGAGCTTGCCCAGTGAGCTCAGGATCTGGGGCTCTGGGACCAAGGTCTCTCAGTCTCCTCCCCCCAGACCCTCCCCCTGAGTCCCACAAATACTCTTTACTAAATTTACTGTTTTAAAATTTTTTTTTTTTTAAGCAGTCGCTTCTTCATTTCTGATGTGCTTAATCCTCATGGAGCTACATCCGTAACCATGGTGACGCGGGTCGAAGTTGGCTCCATCGCATCCCTGAGGGCGGGGCCGGGCCTCGGTGACATCAGCAGGGAGGAAGCCCTGAAGAGGACCTACTTTTGCCAGACTGGGGACGCCTCCGGGGCTCCCTCCACTAGGATCCTAAGAGCGAAAAGCCCCCTAGGGACCCACCTGTTCTCTCTGCCCCTTGCTCCCAAGCCTTTCCTTAAGGAGCAGGTCCCAGAGAAGAAGGCTCCTGCCACATCTTCGTGGCCTGGTGCCACCCAGTCCTGTCCTTCAACTGAGGCTGACAAGAAGGACGCTAAAGAGGACGTGGTTAAAAGGATGCCGAGCTTAGCCGGCCAGGAGGCAGACAGAGGGGAGACCCTGCCGAATGGCCCTTCTGTACCTAACAAGGCCACGTTCCTGAGGGCTGGCCCCAGCACCATGGGCATCTTTGAAACAACCAAAGCCGGACCCAGCCTGGGCAAAGGAACCAGTGAGGGGAGCCGGGAGGCCAGCTCCCGGGCAGCCCAGGCATCTCCCTTAAGTGCCAGGCCTGAGGTGGCCACCAAGCCTGCCCTTCCCGCCCGAAAGCCTCCAGTGACTCTACCCCGACCAACCTCCCTGTCACAGGACGCTGGGCCTACTGTGTCCCAGGAGGAGGCAGGCCGAGCCCAACCTTTGCCAAAGGCCCACAGTGTGGAGGACCCCGCTGGCCAGGCCCCAGAGGCCAAGCCTCACCTGAAGAGACGGCCCATGTCAGCAGTATTCAGCGAGTACCTGCAGCCCCCGAAGCCAGGCCCAGGTGGAGTGGCAGTCACGGGCAAAGTCCCCCCTGCACCTCCGGAGAAGACGTGGGTGAGGAAACCCAGGCCTCTGTCTGTGGACCTGACTGCTGTGTTCGAGAACAGAGAGATGTTGCTGAGGAAGGTGGGCAGTGAGCAGAATGCAGCAGAGAACCAGGGCCCGGAGAGGACCAGGACCAGCATGGAACCCAAGGGTGATGCAGAGGGCCCTGCCCGCATGGATGCCACCCCTCAGGACCCTGACTCAGACTTCCAGGAGGTGGCCAAGAAGCTCCATGCACGGAGGGAGAAGACCGTCCTTAAGCAGGCAGATGCAGACAGTCCCAGGACTCCCAGGGCCAGGGCCAACCCTGGAGATGATCCGAGTCCCCAGGAAGAGGAAAGGCCAGACCAGCAGTCAGAGAAGGTGCCAGAGTCCCCTTTGCCCAGGCCAGGAAGAGGCCTGGGGCTGGCCGAGGTCAAGGCTGGAGGATCTGACCAGGAGGCTCCTGCAGGGACAGAGAGGAAGTCTGTAGGGAGCATCAGGAAGCGCCTCAGTCTGTTTGAGGAAGAGAGCGCGGTGGCCTTGGCAGTGGTGTCTGAGCCCTCCCCTATGACCCCTGAGTCCCCATCCACAGTGCCAGAGCCGGAGAGAGCTGGCGTGAATGTTCAGGCTCGGATCAAAGGCTGGACTGTGGAAAGCGCAGGGGCGAAGCCAGAGGTCAGGAGAAGGGCGTCCCAGGCGCGGCCATTGTCCATGGATCTGACCAAACCGTAAGTGGACACATCCCAGAACCTCGTCAACCTCAGGCTTCCTCAACACCCACTGGAGAGCTCAAGGCTAGCCCAACACCTACACACAAGCCCAAGGCTAGCCCAACACCTACACACAAGCCCAAGGCTAGCCCAACACCTACACACACAAGCCCAAGGCTAGCCCAACACCTACACACAAGCCCAAGACTAGCCCAACACCTATATACAAGTCCAAGGCTAGCCCAACACCTACATACAAGCCCAAGGCTAGCCCAACACCTACACACACAAGCCCAAGGCTAGCCCAACACCTACACACACAAACCCAAGGCTAGCCCAACATCTACACACACAAACCCAATGCTAGCCCAACATCTACACACACAAATCCAAGGCTAGCCCAACACCTACACACAAGCCCAAAGCTAGCCCAACACCTACACACACAAGCCCAAGGCTAGCCCAACACCTACACACAAGCCCAAGGCTAGCCCAACACCTACACACACACAAACCCAAGGCTAGCCCAACACCTACACACACAAGCCCAAGGCTAGCCCAACACCTACACACACAAACCCAAGGCTAGCCCAACACCTACACACACAAACAAACCCAAGGCTAGCCCGACACCTACACACACAAACCCAAGGCTAGCCCAACACCTACACACACAAACAAACCCAAGGCTAGCCCAACACCTACACACACAAACCCAAGGCTAGCCCAACACCTATACACACAAACCCAAGGCTAGCCCAACACCTACACACACACACACACACACACACACACACACACACACACACACACGCACACACACCACCCATTGCCCTGAGGGGAGGTGACGGTAAGGATGCCTCTCAGACAAGGCACATAGATGAGAAGGGGGTGGGACATCCCTAGCTGGGCTCAGTTGGTACTCACCCTGGGAGCGCGTGGGAAATGAGGTTCCTGTTTCACAGGTCAGGTGTGTGAGAAGGCGAGACGCTGTGGTGAAGCCAGAGCTGGGGAGTCCCGGTCAGTTCCAGCGCAGCCTGGTTCTGAGGCTCAGCTGCCCCCAGGGTCAGACTGCCCTCGTAGACTAGAGCAGGGATGGCTTGTGCCTCAGTGGCAGAGTTCACACTCAGCACATGCAAGGGCCGGGGTTCTGTCCCCAGCATCTCAGCCTGTCTGTCTGTCTGTCTGTCTCTCTGTGTCTCTTTCTCTCTTTCTCTCTTTGTCTCTCTCTCTGTCTCTCTCTCTCTCTCACACACACACACACACACACAGAGAGAGAGAGAGAGAGAGAGAGAGAGAGAGAGAGAGAGAGAGAGAGAGAGAGAGAGAGAGATATTAGGCCTCTGCCTCCATGGATGTATTGAAAAATAAAACCAACAGCGCCCAGATGACCAGAGCCACTGTCTAATGTAGCCCAGGCTACCTCAGATTCTCTAAGTAGCTTAGGATGGCCCTGAACTCCCTGTCCTCTCGATTCTACCTCCATAGAGCTGAAATTAGAACCAGAGTCCCACCAGGACCATCCTCAAAGAACGTGGGCAGCGTCCTCCATGGAGGAGCCCTCGGCATGGGAGCCCTCGGAGCACCGAGTCCGCAGCTCAGTGAGGCCGACACTTGGTGCGCCACACCTCCCAGGCCTCCAGCCTTGCTGTTTTCCGCTGTGGCCGGGGCAGGGAGATGCCACCAGGCACGGTCCACCCCCGCTCCGCAGTGCCCTGCTCACTGCCCACGTGCTTCCACCAGGGTGGACTCCAGGCCCCGGGAGCTGGTGCGGCCAGGGGCCGGCGTTAATTCTAAGGGCCCAGAGAACCAAACCCAGGTGGTCAGACTCACTCTGAGCCGTCTCACACCCGGCCCCGGGGATGCCGGTTCACTGAGAGGGATTGAGGGATCAAGGGATTGTATGTTTGGAGATTGTGGGAAAGATATTCCCAAGTTAAAACAGCAGAGACGCCCAGGGTCTCACTGTGCTGTCCGGGTGCCTGGGAGGAGCCATGTGATTATGTGACAGATGGGGAAACTGAGTCTCTGAGATTAGGAACACTCATGGCCTCCCAGCAGTATGGATTGTCCGGTGGGGATCAAGTTTCAAACGTTTTGGAAAACCGCCCCCCCCCATTCTCTCTTTTTTTCCTTTCTTCTTTCTCTTTATTCCCAAACCCCCAGCCCTGAACCCTAAACGCTGTATAGACACTTTGTGCCTCATGTGCAGGCGTGTGCTATAAAAGCATGACAGGGATGGAGAGATTCGAATCCCCTCCTCCTTCCCCTTTGTAAGTAGGGAAACTGAGGCCCAGAGAGGGAGATTGACTAGGCATACCGAGAGGCAGAAGCAAGCCTGTGTCTCTACTTAACATGACGACCCACCGCCCCCGGGTCTTGGGTCTCAGGTCTCGTGGCTGCTCCTGAGCGGTGGGTGAGTGTTGTGCCCACGGTCGCTAAGGAGAACCAGTAATTATCCCGCCCGGGGCTCCTTCAGTCTTCCCTACACGCCTTCACAGAGTTATTAGGGTCATGGCTTGCCTCTTATGTCTGCCCTGTAAAAGAGGGTGGGAGGCGTTAATTATCCCCGCTTTATAGACGAGGAAATGGAGGCCCAGGTGAGGCCACAGGCCACCCGGGCTCCCACAAGGAGTGGAGCTGAGAGCAGCACCCAGGCACCTGCTTCTTCTCCCGGGTGGCGGGTTCTTTCTGCGCAGACATGCTCTGCTTAAGGTACGGCACCCCTCCCTCCCGCCAGGTCACTGTGCCTTCTGTGACTAAATGACATGTCCTCTCTCAGAGGACGTTGGGCAGGTGGCCAGGCTTCTGCCTTCCGGGCTCCAAGCCGAGGATGGTGTGGGCTTCGGGGAGTCAAGACATGTCACCCTGGTCTGTGTGAGTGACTTTCATCCTTGTCCCAGGTTCTCACGGTCGCCCTCGAGCAGTGAGGTCGGGTACGAGAAGTGTGCTCTGCTGGGTGCTGAGCTCCCCGGAGAAAGGAGAGAAAAGGTAAGCATGCCATTCACCATCTCGGCTAGGAGAAGCTTGTGACGCGCCGGGTCCAGGGAAAGAACGTCAGAATCCTGTCAGCCCCGCCCCTGGCACGTTCAAGTCCAAGTCCCTGACCTGACGGCTTGTGACTCCCTGGGGGTCAAAGGTTATGCATGGAAGTGACTGTCAGGCATTTTTTAATTTTTTTTTTATTTTTTCTGGGCAAAAAGTTAGAGGGAGCATCGTCTTAAATAGCTTTCTCGGAGCCCTCGGGAGGCAGAGGGCGGTGGATCTCTGCGTGTTTGAGGCCAGCCAGGGTGACACAGTGAGATCTTGTCTCAAAAAACACAAAAACTTGGGAGAAACTTCTCGAGTTCCCTCCTCACAGTCTTTCCCTTCCCCTTGGCTCGGTACCCAGTCACAGAAGCGGTCCGGGTGCCAAAAACCAGTTCTCTTCGCTCTGGCTCGGAGGAAAGCGCTCCCAGTCACATGCTCATGTAACTGGTTTGTGGTTGACGCTCTCTCTGGCCTTACATATATTTTTTTTTTTTTTTTGACACATCTTTACGGAAGTACGGTTGACAGACAGACATAAAGAATGTGGATTTAAGGTGCCCGAGTGGACAAGCTTCCAGCTGTGCCCTCCCAGGCAGCCGTTGCCATACAGGGTTGGCCAACATCTGCACCACACCCAGACCCCACCCCTGCCTCTCCGACGCCTCCGGCCTGCGCTTCTCCAAGCAGCTTCCTTCCATCAGCTTTCTCTCCATAGAGACTGGTTTCTGTGTCTCAGACTTTCAGACCCATTGGGCAGGTTATAGTCACGTGCTTGCGTACTCGGGACTGACCTCTTCACTCAGGGTCATCGCTCCGGGAGTGGCCAGGTCCTTGTTAGCCCAGTGCCCAGGAGGCTGAGGCAGGAGGGTTGTGAGTTCCAGGCCAGCTTGAAAACACACACACACACACACACACACACACACACACACACACACACACACCCCAAAACAAACAAAAAGAAATGAAGTGGCTGTGAACATTAATGAACATGTCTGTAAGTTTCTCCCTCTCCTTCCCCGCCCCCTCTGAGATGTGGTCTCATGTAGCTCAGGCTGACCTCAAACTGGCTGTAGCTGAGACCTTGTATTTCTTGAGAACTCCCAGCTCTCAAGGGCTAGGATCACAGGTGTGTGTCACCACACCCAGATGTGTGCCTTCCTGGACACGGAGCCCAGGGCTTTGTGGATCTTGGCAAGGACTCTCCTAACTGATCCGCATCCCTAGCCCAATTTGGTTTTTTTTTTTCTCGGGTCAATGGCCAGGAGTGGCCTGGCTGGGCCATGCAGCTGGGTCAAAGGGACCTCTGCTGTCTCTGAATAATAGACCGAGAGCTTCTCCGAGGCTCTCTGTGTCCCTTTCAGTGAGTCCCCAAGGAAAGAAGCTGGCTTGGAAGGGCAGTGATGACCGCCTTGATGGGACCACAGAGGCCACAACAGTACAGTAAGGATCTCAGTGGCTGGGACTCATACGGACTGTCCTTAAATCCCAGGACTTGGCTTGAGGGATGCTCAGTTTCTCTGTGAATGTTGACTATTCAAAAACACTCAAGAGCTGGGCGGTGGTGGCGCACACCTTTGATCCCAGCACTCGGGAGGCAGAGTCAGAGGGATCTCTGTGAGTTCGAGGTCAGCCTGGTCTACAGAGCGAGATCCAGGACAGCCAGGACTACACAGAGAAACCTTGTCTCGGAAAAAAAACCCCAAAAAACCAATCAACCAACCAACCAAACAAACAAACAAACAAAACCTCAAGAAAGAAAAAGCTAATAAGCCTACATACAACCAGGGATCATACTGTTTGATGATTTATTTTTTAAAAAAAATTGCATTAGAATAACAAAATGGGAAGCATGATGGTGCAGCCTGGGATACTTAGCAAAACCCAAATCAGTCAGTGACAGTAATCCGGCAGCATCATCTCAGTCACCCCCTCCATTGTCCCCGCAGTGTCTGAGACACCCGTTTGTCTACCCCACCCACACTCTTCGGCCTTTAGTATCTTAAGGTTGGGAGATGGCTCAGCGGATGCAGTGTTTGCTGTGCGTGCCTGGGGACCCGAGTTCGAATCCCACACCCGTGAAAAAGCCGAGTGCAGCAGTACACCCCGCAATTCTAGAGCTGAGGCTGTGGAGACAGAGAGATCCCTGGGGCTTGTCGGCCAGCCAGCCTGGCTGAGTCGGTGAGCCCCGGGTTCAGTGAGGGAGCCTGTTAAACGAGGTGGCCAGCTGGGGAAGACACTGCCCTTGACCTTTGGTCTCCGTGCGTGTGTGCACCTGTGAATGTGTCCCCACAACATACACATTTTATAGTGTCTTGCTGTCTCTTAATGAAACCAAATTTGACTTGTTTTTATTACGGTGTGGAGGGGGTACTCAAACCACTGCACATGGTCAGATGCTCCTTTGCGGAGTCCACCTTCCCAGCTTTGGCTCTAGGGACAGAACTCAGGTCCCCAGGCCTGGTGGCGGGTCTCTCCGGGTTGAGCCGTCTGAAAGGCACCTTGCTCCTTTAACAGGGCAGTCACTTCCTTCGCCTCTCCACTTCCTGTCCGTTTCAAATCCTCATGCTGTCTTCGGTTATTTTTCAGCCTAAGGAAGGGCGCGGTTTGGATGGAGCCCCCGCCACAAAAAGTCCCTGGAAGCCTGGGGTGCCCCAGAAGTCTAGGCAGACAGAACCCAAAGATGCTTCTGACCAGGACCCTGACAGGTGTCGGCGTGCACACTCAACAGGAGATCCGGGTCCTTCTGAAGTCAGTCCAGAGGATGATGGAAGCTTCCAGAAGGTGTGGGCCACAGTGTTTGAGCATCACGTGGAGAGACACACAGTGGTTGACCAGGCAGGCCATTGTCTCTCGCCTGCGCCCTCTCATGATGTGGCTGACATCCCAGATCCCAAACCCAGGCCTGAGAAAGCCTATTGGCTGGGGAAGGACCCTCCAGGGGTTATAAACAAAAGAGACAGCTCCCGGTGGTCCGACCATGCTGACCCGGGGATGCTGGGACGAGCTGTCCTTGTGGATGTGGAGCCGAGACAGCATCCCACCTCTGTCCCTGAGACACCACACCCCGTGGGAGAAGGGCACAGCAGTCACTCTGTCCTGAGGCATCTAGAAAGCCCCCCTCTGTCCCAGAGGATCCAGCCCAAGTATGACATTGTGCATACCTCCGGGGAGCGGGCACACAGCGAAGCTGTTTCCAGGGTGCCCGAGGAGAAGGCAGTCACGCTGCGCAGTGGCAGACCCCGGCTCTCACTACAGGGCCGGCAGCTGTCCCAGGAGGTCGACCCTACTCACGTGGAGTGTGCTCTGCAGGCTCATGGGGGTGCCGTGCAGAGGGCAAGTTCAATCTGGGAAGCTCGGGGTCAGGAGGCCAGTGGGCCAAAGCTTGACGGTCAACAGCCAAGGGATGGGTTTGGGAGCAGCTGCCCATCATCCAAGTGGACCGGAGGAGTGGTGGCCAGCTGGCAGAGCACCTCTGTGGCCGGCAAAGATCTCAGTGCTCCCCAAAGGGGTCCATCCTGGGATGGCTCTTCACATCCTCCATCCAGGGCCACCGTGGAGCCCGGTGACTCCCAAGTACAGGCAAGGCCCAACTCATTGCCTCTGCAGAAAGGCCCCCTCCCAGTGGGCGGTGAGGATAGCCCAAGGCTGGCCCAGGCATTCCAGCCTGAAGTCAGAATGCGGAGGTCCAACCCTTCGGAGCCGAGGATGGACAGGTGGAGACGGCGGACTCTGCCCCACGATGTGAAGTTTGATGCCTTCAGCCTGCTCACGCCAGAGAGCACTTCCAGAAGGCAGCAGAGACCTGCGGATGATGTGACCTCCCCAACCTGTGCCTTAGCGAGACCTCCATCGTCCCACCTCCAGGCACAAACGCGGGAGGTGACTCCAGGTGCCTCGCACAGCAGGGCTTCTCCGGTGGAGCGGCCGGGGCCGTTGGCTGAACCCAGTGCAACTTTCTTTGCGGTGACCTATCAGATTCCTGACATTCAGAAGGCCAAGAGTGTTGTTAAGCCAGGGCCTGAAAACGTGTCGGAACCTTCTAGAAGAGCGGCCCCCCCTCTGTCACCTCGCTCTTTTGTGTCTACTCTGGCTTCTCCTAGCCACGAAGAGCCACGGGCTCCGGCCAGCAGCAAGGGCTGGACTAAGGGGAGAGAATGCGAGGAAGTCAAGAGCCTTTCAAAGCACCCGAAGGCCACGGATCAGCCGTCGTCTGCCCAGGACAGGATGCTGGATCCCCCCAGGGACAGAGTCGTTGATGTGGACGCTCTGCGGATTCATCGAGGGTCAGCAGAAGGCACTTGGAAGGACAGCAGGATCAGGGCATCCTCAGGCATGGACGCCCCACAGACTTCCCCGGTCCTGAGGCGCCCCAAAAGTCTCCTGGTCAGAAGGAGGACAGAAGTGATCAGCGAGACGTTCCCAGGGAAGATGAGAGATGGCTACAGGTCTGGCGTCCTTGACATTGATGCCCTGATGGCCGAGTACAAAGAACAGTCAAACAGAGTCCCCAGCAAGGCCCAGGAGCAGAGGGACCGTCCTGCCGAGCCCAGTGGCTCCCCTCAGGAGAGATCAGGTTGGCCCAAGGAGGCGGAGTGGGGGCGGAGGAGCCTGAAGGAAGCTTCCCGGTTAGACAGTGCTGGGAAACAATCAGGGGCCCCTGTGAAAACTCCCCAGTCCCCTGGCCCCAGCAAACAGCCAGCAGAGCCCCTAGGGGCAGCGATGACCACCCCCAAGTCGGGCCTGCCCCTGTGGGCACCACCACACTCGGCTCCTGTGGAAAACTCCCCCTCCCCTGCCCCTGCTGGCTCCAGGAGAAAGTCCTCGGGCATCATCGCTGAGTTTGAGAGCAAGCCCTCCTCCAGTGAGCACCAGGAGGCCAAGTCTAGACAAGGCCCAGCCAAGTCCCAGGAACCGGGCATCGCCACCGGGGACAGACTCTCCCCCAGGTCACCTCCCTCTGACCGGAAGAAAGGGACGCCGAAGAGGTCCACTGGTCAGGGAGTGGAGGGCAGTGGGGTGCAGTGGGGGACCCCCCCACGTGACTGTACTTGGTCACCCCTGGACATCAAGAGGGCCTGCTCCGAGAAGGGCCCACCAGCCAGGGTCCGGGAGGGCCTGTCTGCCATGCAGGACGCCAGGCAGCGGAGACAAGAACAGCTCAGGGAGAAGCCGGGTCTCCCCACTCAGACTCCCAAGGCCACGGCAGGACCCTGCCAGAAGGAGGCAAGGAAGCCGGATGGTCCTAAGGTGAGTCCGCGGGCGCTTTTTAAATTTTGGCTTTTTTTTTTTTTTAAAGATTTATTTATTATGTATACAGTGTTCTGCCTGCATGTGCGCCAGATCTCATTACAGATGGTTGTGAGCCACCATGTGGTTGCTGGGAATTGAACTCAGGACCCCTGGAAGAGCAGTCAGCGCTCTTAACCTCTGAGCCATCTCTCCAGCCCCCCGTCATTTTAATTTTTAATGTTGTTTAAGCATCTGTATCTAGGGTCTCAAGCTCAGATTCTATGTGTAGTTGTGTGACGGGGTGGAGGCAGCCTGGGGCACCACTCTAGGGAGTGGTGGAGACTGTGGGAACAGAACACTCAGGCAAAACCACGAGGACAGGAAGGTGTGCTTGCCTCCAGACTCCTCAGATTTTCTGTTTTCTCTTTCTTTATCCTCTCTCCACTTCCCTTCTTTTGCTGGGCGGGGCTAGTACTTAGCCCACCCCGGCCCCAGCCCCTGGCCATCTTGTCCTGTGACCGTGTTGAGAAAGTGACATCATTTACTCAGAGAAATCCACGTTTCCAGGTGGATTTCCCTCAGAAACAAGATGGTTTGTTAGAAAACGTCATTCCCTCCCCGCCAAGCTAGTCCCCTGCTCCGTCTGCTTGGCCGCGGGTTGTGGGTTCAAAACTCTGCCTGGGAGGGGGATGAGAGTGAATGTTTTGTGTGAGCATCGTGGACCACCTGCTGGGTGCCAGCTTTCCCCATCATCTTCACCAGAGGCAGCAGCAACCGTGTGAGCTTCCGGGGAGACCTGTGGCGTGTGAGCGAACGGTTGTAAGAAGCCCACTGGGTCTTAGGAGACGGCTCACCCCAGCTTTGGTTCCCCCAGAGGCAGAGCCTGTCTTAGGTGGCGACCTGAGAGACTGGCTGGCTGGGGACTGGGAAGGTGGCGAGGAATTTGATGCCAGTGTGAACAACTGAGACTTGGTACCCTGGGAACCTCTGGGAAGCCCGTAACACAAGTGAGTTGACCTGGTCCAGGGTCAGAGGGCCAGAAGTGTGGACTTTCTGCTTCCTCCCATTGTCCTCTAAGCCTGTGTCTGGGGCTTTGAATGTGAGGCATCACCGTTCCGATTGGACGACAAGGCTTTCTCTGTGCACAGTAGGACAGCTTTGCACCAGTTCACATCCTGAGTCTCAGGGAGCTGTCCAGGTCTGCTACAGGTGTAAAGTAGGTAACATAATGCAAAACACGAAAACAGAAAGACTGAGTCACCTATTACAGGCCACACAGCAAAAGGCAAAGATGCTTGAGCCCAGATCTGGCTGGATGCCTGTGAGATGATGGCCACTGTGGTCAAAGCTGGGAGGATGTCTGGAGCCCAGCACAGCCCTTAGCTGGGTCATGGGGATCTGGAACCCAGGGCCAGGAAGTTACATGATGCTCAATGAGGTGCTGGAGGAGTGAGCCAGGAAGGCATCCTGGAGGAGGCAGGCATTGAATTCAGCCAGTCCCTGAGGAGACACTGATGGGTGAGCAGGGAAAGGGGGTGTGCTGAGATGGTCACAGCAGGGACAGAGGTCTGGAGGCTGGAGTGAGCCCCACACAGCATCGTTTCGTGATTCAGCAGGAGGCAGCAGCCTAGCCCATAACAGAACGTCCCAGGCTGGCACTCTCTGAAGAAGAGAGGCTCATTTCCTGTGACTGGCTCCCTCCTAGCATTTCCTTCCACATTATCCTGGAGTTTCAGGTCACGTTATTTTCAAAGTAGAGCACCGTTGAGGATCGCAGCAGACAGTTTCTCATCCCCACACCTGTGGGGGAGGAACCAGGGGTCTAGCCTGGCAGGGGTGCTGTGCAAAGGGGGGTGTAAGGCATGTCGGTGGGGGGGACCAGGACGTGAGGATCTTCCTGAGTTACGGTGAGGAGCGAGGTGGATATGGCTTCAAACCTGTGTCTCTCCCGAGAGCTCAGGCTTACTGAGTGCCACGTGTGGAACTTCCCATACTTGCCTCTGGGGCCCCCTGTGCCCACACCACTCAGGACTGATGAATGGCAGCTCCCTGCCTTGAAGCCCTGCTGTGGGGAGCTGAAGGCTGCGGCCGCATGCTCCTGTGAGGGGCTCACCCGGCTCACTCATCCTCTGTTACTGTGGGAGCAGCCTGAGGGTACCAGCTGTGGAATGTGACACATGCTCAGCTCTTCAGGTCCCACTGGCAACAGGAGAGCCAGGGCTGTGGAGGGGCCCTGGAAGCCGGCCCTGAGTGCCCAGGCCCCAGGAGAGCTGGTTGTCAGGGATCGGCTTTCTCAAGGCTGAGGGATGGAGAGGCCAGCTTCCTGCTTCTCCCTTCCTGATTTTCTCCTGCCGGAAGGCCTTTGTTTTGTTTTGTTTTTTGTTTCAGGGGTCAGGGTCTGTCCTTCAAGGCCTGCCCCTTACCTGTCACTCTGGTTCTTGATCATAAACAGCAGAATCAAGCAAATGAGTGAAGACAAAAAGCCACAGAGGTGCTCAAAACGTTAAAATTAACAAGCCTTACAGGGGCAGAGGGAGAGCGGGCGTTTCCTTCAGTGCAGCTGGTAAGGATGTTTGTGGCCTCGGGACTTCACTGTGTGTCTCAGGAGGAAGGAATATTCCATGGGTGTGTACACACACACACACACACACACACACCAAACACACACACACACACACACACACACACACACACACACACGCCCCACCCCACATACACACGTAACACAGACATACACGAAGGGGGCATAATTCTCTTGGGAGCTTAGGCAAAATTTCAGCCATTGGGGGAACGTGGGGTGTAGGAAGTGAGTCCCCCCACAGAACTTTCGCCTTCCAGGCTTTGAGGTATAGACCTATAACCCCAGTTACCCAGGAGGCTGAGGCAGGGGAATCAGAAGTTCAGGTCCAACTGGGCTACAGAAGGAGTTCAAAGTCAGCCTTGGCTACTTAACAAGACCTTGTTTCAAAAGGAAGAGTAGAAAAAGGCCTGGGGGTGGGCAGCGCTTGCCTGGCACATTCTTCACATTCGTGAGGCCCTGGGTTCTAGCCATGTATGCAGCAGGGTGGCCTCTCCCGGCCTGTGAGTCATGCCCCCAGGACACCTTTGGCCGTGGCTGCTAGGCAAGGGAGCCTACATCCCTAGTCCTTTGGGGACATTTTGTTGTCACTCTGGGGACGGGTTGTCACTGTCACTTAGGCAGAAGTCAGAGCTTCCATTTAGAGCCCTCCAGGGAGCAGGGTGGCCCCCTGCAGAGTGAGCCAGGTCCCATTTCACCCTGCTGTAGGTGAACTTCATCTACAGGGAACCAGGGAACGTGGCGCATACGCATACAGTTAGTCTGAACCATCCAGCGTTCCGGGGGACTCTCACACTTTGGGGGTGTTGGTAAAGATGTTTGACTGTGGGCCCAAGGACAGGGTTAAGAAAGGGTGCTCAGAGCAGAGCCACGGTCACTCCTCACAACGGCTGAAGTGGGTCAGCATGCCACTGCACAGGACTTCCGGTGTCCGTGCTCCGTGGGCCACTCAGACGCTGTTAGACGCTGTCACAGCGTGTCTGCTCTCGCACGGTGGGAGGGTCTTCCTGTGCAGCCCTGATGGACACCAAAGGATGGTGTAGAAGGACAGTGGTCCCCCTCCCTCCCTCTCCCTCCCTGTTTCTTCCTCTCCCTCCCTGTTTCTTCCTCTCCCTCCCTGGTGGTACTGGGGATTGAACCCAGGGCCTGCGGCCCTCTGTGCGCTGGGTGAGCATCGACCAGTGAGTTATTCTTTTTTATTTTGACACAGGATGAGTCTATTCCTTAGGCTGGCCTTTACTCATTCCTTTGCCAGCAAGTCTTGATATGCAATGCTCCTGCCTCAGGGCCCTCCCTCCCCCCTCCCCTCCCCTCCCCTCCCCTATTCCCCCTCCCCTCCCCTCCCCTCTCCCCTCTCCTCCCCCCTCCCCTCTCCCCTCTCCCCGCTCCCCTCCAGGAGCTGAGGTTGCTGGCCTGCACCATCAAGCCCAACTCTTTCTTTTTTACTTAACAGACATTTATGAAAATTCTGTCCTGGGCCAGGTGATAGTATTTCATTTACTTTAGTGGTTTGATTTGGCCCAGGAGATACCTGCTGAACCCCAGCTCCCCCCTCCCCAGCTCCCTCCCCCCCAGCTCCTCCCCCAGCTCCCTCCCCCCCAGCTCCCCCCTCCCCAGCTCCCCCCTCCCCAGCTCCCCCCTCCCCAGCTCCCCTCCTCCCCAGCTCCCCCCGCCCCAGCTCCCCCCTCCCCAGCAGCATCATTTCCCTCCACTCCCAGGAATGTCTTGGCTTCTTTTACAGGCCCACCCAGTTCGTGATTGCTTTCAGAAACCATAGCGATGATGATGATGCTTAGTCTGTGTGTCCCGTCCTCTCCACCCTGTCCCCATTCCCCCCTCACCCCCTCAGGTCCCTGCCCATGGGAGAGAGGGTTTTGACACTGGTGACAGCTGGCTACAAAGCAGAGAATCCAGAATGGGCACCCAGGCCCGGCCCCATCCCAGACCAGTTAGGCTGAGATCTCTAGGGTGGGGTTTGATTCCTCAGGTAACTTCGGAAGGTCCCTTGGGTGTGGGGTGGAGAACGCTGCTGGCCCCACAGCCACAGGGCGTGGGCAAGCCGGAGGACCCAAGTTCAATTCCCCTCGATAGAAGGTGAGGACGGACGGTCCAAAGCTCCGCTCTGACTTCCCCGTGCACCAGCCCAACCTGAAAATAAACATAAAAATAAAAAGGGGCTGGTGAGGTGACTCAGAGGGTAAAGGTGCTTCCTTACAAGCCTGGTGACCTGGGTTTGATCCTTGAGACCCTTGTAAAGATAGAAGGAGAGAAGGGACTCGTGACCTCCACCCGGGCCTGTGGTACACATGTTCCTACCCTCTCGTGTCACGCCCGCACAGTCATAATACATGCACATTAAAAAGTCATGTGATGCCTTTTAGAGCCTGGGCTTCTGTGCACGGTGTTCATGTCCTGCGCTCTGTTCATAGAGCACATGTGATAGACGTGCTGGCCAGGCATGATGACATGTGCCCGGTCATCATGTGCCAGAGTTCCAGCCTGGGCTGGGTGTGACCCCCGTCTCGGGAAAGGTCCTTGGGAAGATAAAATGTGGCATAGCCCTAGGGTGGAATATTATTCAGTTGTAAAAAAAAGGAATGTTCTAGCCAGGTGTGGTGAGGCATGCCTGTTGCACCAGTATTCTGGTGGCTGAGGCAGGGGGATGGCAGCAGAGGGAGAGAAGAACCCATATTTGAGGCTCCTCACCTCCCAGGTGGTGTGGGAGGTGCTGTTTGTGTGTTGTTTGGTTTAAATGAGATCAGATCTAATTCCTCTGTCGCCCTGGCCATGTTCAAGCTCGCGTGGCTGTGTTGGGCCCACAGAACATTCTGGTAGCTGAACAGGTACAAGCAGCCTGAAGCCAGTGAGCAAGAGAGCTAGCGAGGTCACCCAGAGCCTGGCAGGTCCTGGCAGATGGAAGGGGGCACCGGGAGGTTGGGGAACAGACTGGAAGGGAGCGACCTGAGAGCGCTAGGCCAGCCAGGAACTGGGAAGACCGTGGGAGCTACGGTGGAGACACCCGGCACAGGTGGGCTTGTCCTGGGGACTCAGGGCACCTCGGCGGCGGCCGAGGGTGTTTCATCAGGGTTCTTTCCACCTCAAGATGCAGCTGCATCACAATTTTGCCGTTCCAGGGCATAGTGCAGCAGCCTGCAGCACATGCAGACACAGTCCATGCCATCACCTGCAGGAAGTCCTGCTCCATGTAAGCCACCTTCATGGGCTCATCCTCTGGGCAAGCCGAGGACTTGGTGGCTGAGGACTTGGTGGCCACAGACTTGGTTGTTCGCAGCTCTCTGCTCCTGCAGCTCTGTGGCTCGCTCGGCTGTTGACATCATTCTGTGGAGTAATGACTGTTTGGCTCCTGCTCCATTTTCCATGGAGTCGCTTCCTTGTTGTTGAGTTGCTGTTGCTCTTTATATGTTGTGAGTACAAGACCGAGGATTTGCAGAATCTCTCTTCTTTCCCAGGAGTGGATGCTTCCCTCTCTTCATGCCGCCCTTTAAGCACGTATGTTTTTCAAAGTATGTTTTTCAGTGTGACTGGGTCCTTTTCTCTTTTGTTACTGTGTTTTCTGTGTGGTAGCCTGGAAACCAGGAGCTAATACAAGGCTGTGGAGATTGGTGTTTTTGTTTCCACCTACGTTTTCTACCTTCAGCTTCTCCTTTAAGATCTCTGTTCTCTTTTGGGTTAGTTTTGGACCAGGGTGTGAAGTTTGCTTTGTTGGTTTTTGTTTTCTTTTGTCTTTGTTTTTGTTTTTTTTGGTTTTTTTTTTTTTTTTTTTTTTTTTTTTTGGTGTACAGGAATTTAGTTGATTTTTATGTTAAATTAAGAGTCGGATGTGTGATCTCCCTCAGGGCTTCCTTCAGTAAGTCGCCTTCATGTCCACTGCTGCCCCGGGAGCCGGTCAGCTTCAGGACCAAGGCTCTGTTGGAAGATACAAATGTATCAGCCTGGAAATTCTTGGCCAGCTCCCCATCTCTGTTCAGTGCAGTTTACACTTCTCATCTGGTGCTGGACACCGTAGTCAAGATTGGCCGTCCAGACTGGGTCCCAGCACCGGCAGGCTGAACTGAAATGTGGGTGGGATTTTCCTAATACCACTGAGGCATGGAAAGGAACCCAGCAGAAAGGACGCCGAGGAGAAGGCTCAGGGCAGGACTAGGGTGTTCAGGGGATGCGAGAAGGTAGCCAGGAAGAGACAGCAAGCTAGAGGGGTGGCTGAAGAGTCAGGACCAGGGATGGGAGGAAAGGGGCTAGGAGCCAGCCTTGCCCTTCCTGATGCCGTGGGTCGTTAACCGGGTACCTGCCCTCTCTGGGCCGCCTGGCTTATCTGTGTAGAGTGTGCGGCGTGTAGCATCTTCTGGACTCCTGGGTTCGCCGGGCTGGGCTGGGTTCCCAGTGTGCAGCCGAGAAGAAAACATGGCAGGATCCAGACTCCGTGCCCTGGGGTTTTCCCTCTCTCTGCCGTTTCACAGGGCACGCGTTTGGATGTTCAAACTAGGACCACAGGATCACCCTGGGCCATGACGGGGTTGGCAAGCCGGAGGCCCAGGGGGCCAGGCACACGAGCCAGGCACACCTGCCCCCTGGTGGCTGGACCATGTTGCGCAGGTTCTGAGCAAGCGCTTCATTTCTGTCTCCCCCCCCCTCCCCCCAAGATGTTGATACTGTTTCTTCCCATATGGTTGAGGTCAGAGAGGTTAAGGAATTGCCGGAGGTCACACAGCTTCACGCGGGGCCACTTGGGCCCAAGACCTGCTGCCCGGATATTACCTATGACCATGATGGTGGGGGGGGGGTTCTGGTGATTTGGTGTTCATCCCCGGAAAGGGCTATGGCACACCTGTCCCGTCGATGAGAGGCTCCCACTAAGACTCCCTTCTTGTGCTCTCTATCTCAGGTGCCTCTGCAGAACCCGGAGCAGGGGGAAGGTCTGCAGGACAGCCAGCAGCCTCTCCGGAAGGTGGCCCCTGTGGCCCCTGTCCCCAGGCGAAGTCACAGCTTTTGCAAGGACAAGAGGAGCGGCCCCTTTGTGGTGAGTGGCTGGCGGGGAGCTCGCAGGCGTCGTCTGTGTTGGAAGATTCTGTGGATGCGTGCGGAGGGTTCAGGTGGATGGGCGCCTGGCGAATGGGTGACCGGCTGAGAGTTGGGTTCCCAGACCCTGTGTGCTGGGGAGACCCTCGCTGCGTTCGGGGTTTTGGCGCTAGGTGGGGCTGTAACTCAGCAGCTGGCCAGTGGAGGCTGATGAAAGCCTTGGGTTCGAGTCAACAGCCTTGAGATTTTTGAGTTTGGTGTCTTCGACCTTTGATTTCCGCCGTGGGGGAAAGCCGCGTCAGCGATCTCTGTGTCAGCGCTGGTTTGAGAATGGAGTTGAATCCTGAGGGAGCCAGGCAGAGAAAATGCACCCCATGAGGGACCTCAGGAGGCCATAGGAAGCCAGTTCCAGACTTGGGGGGCCACGATCACCTTACACATGTGTGCTCTGTCCATACAGCGGGGAGATGAGAACCCCCGCTTCACGTGGCCGGTGTGGGCTCTGGGAGGTGACCCAGGAGGGGCTTTGCCCTGTTCCGGGCACCCAGCAGACATGCCACCACGCTGCCCGACGGCAGCCTGTGTCCCTGTGACCGTCCCTTCCTCTCTCGGCCTTCACGCTGGCTTAGGAAGGACTTGAGGAAAGGACCATGTTTCTTGGGGAACTTCTGACCCTGGGAGTCACAGAGTACCCATGAGAGGCCGGACTCAGGCTCTTGTGGTGATTTTGTTGATTTCTGCGCTGTCTGTAAATGGACTGAGTTCTTTCTCTGCTTGGAAGGTCCCTTGTAGGTGCGGCCCAGGGTGGCTGTATGACGGGGTGATGTGAGTTCTGCCTCACATACCCTCCCACGCCTATGGTCTAGGGAGAGACTTCCCTTCTCAGAGCGCGGGTTTCCTCAGCTGTAAAATGGGGGTATTTGCTGTTATCGTAGAGGTGGAGTATCAGGGTCTGGGGGATGCCGGCCTCAGGCCTGCTGGGACGTCTGCAGAGTGGCCCTAGGAGTTTCCCTGGTGCACAGATGCCCGTGGCAGCTTACAGGCATGTGACACTTGACCTTCTCTGAAGGCTCCCTTCCTCGGGTACCCTTGTCTCTAGTCCCTCTCAGGCAGCGCCGCCTCCCTTATCTGATCCAGTGTGAACCTCTGTGTGTGCCCGTGAAGGCAAAGGTTACAGGGAGAAAAGGCCTGGAAGCTGGCTATAGTCCCTGGCCTGCAGGAGGCCTCCCTGGCTGCAGGCTCCTCCTCTTTCCTCTGTGTCTTTGGGGAGCCTTTGTCCCAGGAGGCCTGGGTGGCTTGCCTTGGCTCCTCTGTCTGGCTCTGAGGCACCTGTGCCCGGCGTGAGGCCTGTGGGACTTCCTCTCCTGCAGAGGAAGGAAGGGTGGGAAATCAGCCCTGGAGGACTGCCCCTGGGCTCTCTCGGGTCTCATGCCTGCAGTGTTAGGAAGCAGCCACAAGGGGGCAGCAGTGCCAAACCGGCTTCAGCCGCTGTGGACTCTGGGGACTCAGTTTCTCCTTCTGTGGGATGGGAGCTGTGACCTCTGGGGACTCAGTTTCTCCTTCTGTGGGATGGGAGCTGTGACCTCTGGAGACTCAGTTTCTCCTTCTGTGGGATGGAGTTGTGGCCTCTGGGGGCTCAGTTTCTCCTTCTGTGGGATGGAGCTGTGACCTCTGGGGACTCAGTTTCTCCTTCTGTGGGATGGGAACTGTGACCTCTGGGGACTCAGTTTGTCCTTTGGTGGGATGGACCTGTGACCTCTGGGGACTCAGTTTCTCCTTCTGTGGGACAGGAGCTGGTCCAGTCTCAGAGCAGACGATGACGTCTCTTCATGAATGCTTGGGCTGAGGAGGCCCCTTCCCCCCTCCCTCCCTCTCCTGGGTCTCCCCTCCTTTGTGTCTGTTCACTTCTGTAAAAATAGGGAAACTGAGGCCCACAGAGAGGATCCAGCTTGCTCAGGATGGCCTTCCACATGAGGCCTGGGGATTCAGTGACACCTGTGAGTTCGCTTGAGATGGTCAGGGAAGTCTGATGTACGTTGTCTGTCAGTCTGTCCTCGTTTGTTGCTTGCTCATCTGGGTTCACATATCTCCATTCTTTTAGGGTCTTTGTTTTTTATTTCATGTAGCCCAGGCTGGCCTCAAACTCTCTATGTAGCCAAGGATGACCTCAATCGCTGCCTCACCTGTCTCTGGCTCCCGAATTCTGGGTTGCAGGCGTGTGCCACCATGTACTGGGTATGGGTGGTAGGGCCTGGTAGATGCCAAGGCGAGCGCTGTGCCCACTGAGCTACACCCTAGCCCCCTGGTGTCTGTGTTCTGAGCCTGTCCCAGGCTTTGTCCACCCTTACTTGAGGGCTACCCACTTCCCCTGCCATTTGGGCAAACAAACCCCATCCTGCTGAAAAGACAGGCAAGGATCAGAGGGGCTCAGACACCTGCCTTAGGCCACACAGCATTAAGGATAGCTACAACAAGGACCCACGAGTGCTGCCTGGGACTCGGGCCCTTCCTTCCCCGGGACTGCGCTGGGCAGGCTGTCAGTCCTCACCCTGATCCCTCCCCAGCCCCTGCCAGCTCCCCAAGGAGACACCCGAGTCCTGGGACTCAGCTGGGGCTCAGCCAAGGCTGGCTGTGGGATGTTCTGTCCATCACACTCCACGCCAGCCTGGGACCCCCAGGGCTGATTGACTCCGTGAATCTGCATGGCCACACCCACTGCAGGTCACCCTGCTCCACCCACGCTGGGTGCTGACCCAGCCAGCTGCAGAACAGCTGCTGACTGCTGTCATCTGCCCCTGGGAGCTGTCCTACCGCGAAAGGAAAATGTCCCCCGTCTTAGGAGTTCCACTGAGGCCTGGGAGGGGAAAGGTCTTCTCCTGGTCCTGTGGTGCATCCTCCAATAGGTGTGGCCACCCTTCTGCCCATGGCTTATGGTCTCCTAGAGATTGTAGAACATGATGACTCAGTGTGGACCCTGACCTCAGGCACAGTTTACCCAGCAGCCCCTCCTGGGACCCTGAGGTCACAGGTCAGCAGTTATGGGGTTCTCACAGTGGCATGGACCTTGGGAAAGTCCAAGAGTGGCTTCCTCATGACCAAATGCAAGCCAACACTTCCTGGTTTATTTAGCCATGTGTTCATCTCTTCATGGCTCCACTGTGTGCCAAGCCTGTGTGATTTCAAAGTCCAGAAACTCCCGCTTGGGGTCTGTCGTGGGGGGGTGGGGGGTGCTGGGTGATGTCTGGGGATGAGTCAGCCTTTGAGGTCCAGTCTGCTGGGGGAGCAGGGCTCAGAGAGGTGTGGCCGGGCTGGAGTGGGAGGACTGGCAGTCAGGAGCCTGCAGTAACCTGCTGTGCCTGGGTGAGCCTGGGTGATGGACTGGACGCAGGGACGTGAGGGTGGACGCCGGTGGTAGCAGGGCTGAGCAGCCCTGGCTCGTGAGGTCAGCAGCCACCAGCATCGGCTGCCTCCTGTCCTTCTCGCTGCTGGGTGTGGAGGACTAGGGCCAGGGACGTGAACTGCAGCTGCTCACAGTTCATTTCTGGATTGAACCAGCCACGCCAAGATTTGTCTGCTAGAGGTGAACGTAGCTGCCAGCCGGGCCAGAGGTTATGTTCTGGGGCATTTGGTGTTCATCCGTGTTCCTAACGATCACCCACCCAGCCATGCATGCATCCACCCACCTGCCAGTTTATCTGTCCATCCATTTACCCACCCGTCCACCCATCCATCCATCCATCCGTCCATCCATCCATCGGTCCATCCATCCATCAGTCCATCACTGCCCACCCATATACCTTGCCTGATTTATTAATTGATGTGGAACTCCAAGGATGTGAAAGAGAATGTGTTAGTGTCTATCTTCAAGTTGCTTTCCTTTCTAGACTAGGAACAAATAGTTTCTCACTCGGGGTGATGGCGTGTCGTTTATGTTTGAATCCACTCATCTACCCATCGGAACTTGTTTGGGAGCCTTCATCCTCCAGATGTTTAGGGACAGTTGTGGACCAGGCAGATGTGCCACTTGTAGGGCTGATGCCCAGTGTGGGAACCAAATGTTTAACCGCTAGCCAGGCTCAGAAAAGGGACTTCTGGATCTTACCGAGGGCTGCAAAGAAAATAAATCGGTGTAGGGAACTGGGGGAGGGGGTGGAGTTGGGGAGAGGACTACGTTGGGGGTGCTGTTTCTTGCTGGGTGATCAGCAAGGGCTTCTTTGAGGAAGTGACTACGGGTGGAGCCTGTAGAAGACTCGGGAGGGTGTCAGGCAGGGGGCGAAGGTCTTGAGATTGACTTAGTGTGATGTTTATGATGGTGATGATGACTGATGAGTGAGGTGATATCATTGGGGCCGAAGTGGAGAGCCTGACACTTGATAGCAGGAGAGGGGCTGTATTGGTCAGGGTTCCCTAGAGGAACAGAATTTAAGGAATGGATATCTCATACGTACGTACGTACGTACGTATGTGTATGGGATTTATGTGAATGGCTCACAGGCTGTGGTCCAGCTTGTCCAACAGTGGCCGTCTCCTAGCGGAAAGTCTCAGAATCCAATAGCTGTTCAGTCCACGAGGCTGGATGTCCCTGCTGGTCTTTTACATGCTGGAATCCCAAAGAAGTGGACTCTAGCGCCAGCGAAGGAATGGACTTGTCAGCAAAAAGGAGAGCAGTCAGGCAAAGAGAGCAAGCGTCCTTCTCCCATGCCCTTCATATAGACAGGCCCAGCAGAAGGCGTGGCCCAGATTAAAGGCGGATCTCCCACCCCAAAAGACCAGATCGAACGAAAGTGGGTCTTCCCACTTCAAATTTTAATTAAGAGAAACCCCTCACAGATGTGCCCAGCGGCTTGGGTTTCAGTTAGTTCCAGATGTAGTCAAGGTGACAGCCAAGACAAGCCACCACAAGGTAGCTAAACAGAGTAGTTCACGGCGTGCGCTCACGCGCGTGTGCGCACGCGAGACACACACACACACACACACACACACACACACACACACACACACGAATGCAATGCACATATGGAAGCTAGAGGTCCTTGCCCCATGACACCTGCTCAGCGTGTGACCTTGCCCTTTTCCGAGGGATTTCCTCTATTGTAAGGTGCCAGGGAGGCCCCAGCTTAGAGATTCTAATCCTGAGGCTCAAGGGAGGGAGGTGGCTGGCATAAGGACACAGAATGTGGAAGCAGTGAAGCCTGGGTGCGCTCCCCCACCCCCCACCCCACTCCCCCTCCCCTTCACCCCAGCAGCAGGAAGGGGGACAGGGCTCCTCAGGTTTCAGAGGCACCAGCAATGCCCCCAGGGGTTCATGGGCTCCCAGGGGCCCCGAGCCCAGCCAGTGGCCACCTGCCCTCAGGAGTCTAGGTGCACCTGCTCTGCTTGGCAAGCTGCCCTGGTGGGGCCTTGAACACCTGGGGCACGCCTCCCTGGAGGCGGGGTTGCAGGCATGCCGGCCTCTGCTGGGAGGAGGTCCAGGCTTGTGGGTGCCGGTCACAGGTGATGTCACATGACCAGCGTGGGCTGTCCACCCAATCAGACCGTGTGGAGCTCATGGCAAGTGGGAGTTAGGGAGGGGTTGTGGTGAGACACACGCTTATGGAAAGCCTCCTCACTAGCCCGCCTAGAAACTTCCATGCCAGATTACACGTGAGAGATGACAGAAGGGCCCCAGAGTGTGTGCTCTTCACCAGATGACCCAGGATGCCAGGCCTACTGCGTCCCATTCTTTTAAAAAAGGTTTATGTTTTTTAAAATTATGTGTGTGTGGGGGGGCAGGGTATTTGCACATGAGTGCAGTGCCCGAAGAGGCCAGAAGAGGGCCCCAAAACCTTTTGAACTGGACTGGGGTGCTGGGGTCCAAACTCTAGTCCTTTGCAAGAACAATAAACACCCTTAACCACTCACTGAGCCCTCTCTCCAGCACTTCCGCCTCATCCCTGAGCCTTGGGGCCCAGGATTCCTCACTGATTGTGAGTTAGCCCAGCATGTCAACCTGGAGCTGCATCGCTTGCTTTCTTCCCATTGGCCAAACACTTTTATGTAGCATCTAGTCCCAGCCGACTGCTCTGCAGGTGTAGAGTGTGGCTGTGGTCCCCCTCATTGCTGACAAGTCCAAGAGCCTTCCATGTAGTGAACCCCATTTCCGTCTTGCCCCAAAAGTAGTGCATTGTTTGTGAGGTCTTCATACGTGCTGTGGTGGCCACAGTGAGGACTTGTCCCCTGCCTTCTGTTATGTGTTGTTCTGCTCCATTGGGAACCTGCATTTGGGTCTGTTCCAGTTTGGGGTAGTTCCTGATCTTGGTGCATTCGACTTCCTGCCTCTTGGTGGGTGGTGGTCATTGTACACTCAAGCTGTAGCATTGCTGGGGAGTCAGGCCACATAGGTGCACGACGTGGTTTCAGTGGCTGTACCTGGGCACATCCCCACCTGCAGTGTGTGGATTTCCAGGTGCCTCCCCACCTGCATGCAGTGTGTGGATTTCCAGGTGCCTCCCCACCTGCGGTGTGTGGATTTCCAGGTGCCTCTCCACCTGCGGTGTGTGGATTTCCAGCTGTCCCATCCTTTGATAATACTCAGTAGGATTGGGATTTTGGTGGGGTATAGTGGTCTCTCATGCCTCTATTAATGTTCCAATAGCTCCAAACACTGTCGGTATTTTGTGAAGAGCTTGAATTAAAGACATCAAAATGTCCTGGAAGATTCCAATTCCAGCTCCTGCTTCCTGCTTAGCCTGGGTAGAAAACAGCTTTATCCAAAGAGTCAATTCCAGTTAATGGACTATGCCTAAAGACTTTGGGACCATACATACTGGGCCATGGGAGATGATGCTGTAATCCATTAGTGATGTCTGCATGGGTCAGGGAAGGCCTAGCAGAGAATTTGGGGCCTGGCTTCCTCCACTTGGAATGCTTTCGAGTTTCATGCATGTAATATCATGAACAAGTGCTTTGTTCCTTTTTTATGGCTGAATAATATTCTGTTATGTAAACATCCTATTCAGCCATCTGTAGACTGATGGACCCATGGGTGGTTTCCACATTAGAGTCCTCATCAGCATCTCTACCATTTTTTTTTATCAGTCCATTTGTATTATTAATAGTGACTTTTTGTTGTTGTTACAATGAGCAAAATACCTGGTAGCAGCAGCTGTAGTCTGGAAGGTTTATTTTGGCTCGTGTCTTCTGGGAGAAAAGGCTTAGTAGTCAGAGTGGCTCCAAACATGGCAGTGGGAGCCGCTGGCCAGGGCTCGCTCTTCACAGCTGTAGACAGGAAATGGAACTAGAATGGAGCTAGAGACCGCTGTGAACTTCAAGGCCCGCTGGCCAGCTCAACCCACATCTCAAAGGTTCCACAACCTCGTAAAATAGCGCCATCATTTGGGGACCAGGTGTTCAAGCTCACAAGCACCTGGAGGCACCAGATGTTCAAGTGCACAAGCATCTGGAGAGACCAGATGTTCAAGCTCATAAGCACCTGGGGGCACCAGATGTTCAAGTGCACAAGCACACAGGAGACATTTTTCAGAGCAAATGGCAGTTCGTGGTTCTACCCCCTCTACAGCCTTCGATCTACCGACACTCACTGTTCGTGTGGCTGCAGACTCCCCATCAGTTGGTTGCCTCTTCCTACCCCCCTCAAGCCGGAATGGCCGGCCTCTGCAGCCCAGGCCCCACACATGTTTGTTTAGTGAACAGATGAGGGAGAGCCTGGGTCAAGAGCCAAAGAGGGGACACACACAGGTTTGCCCACCCCACGGATGGAGACCGGTTGGGTCCTTCCGTGGCTTGGTGGTCAGGGAGCCGACGGCACTATGGCTTCTGCTGGGCCCTGACAGGCAGTCCTAAGGAACCAGGTGGGGCGGGAAGGAAGGTCAAGAGAGGAAGGGCATCCAGACTAGGGTCAGGAGAATGGCCAGCGTGAATTGTCACGGCGGAGGCCCTTGGTGGAACAAAGTGTGTGGGGTGTTGAATGTGGTGGGTGGGTAGACTTCTGAAGACAGATCCCATCTCCCTTGAGTCATCCTGGCTACCTCAGGGTTCCCAAATCTAGCTTTGCAAGCCCTGGCCCTCTGGACTGTGCATTAAGAGTTAGCAGGAGGCCAGACCCAGCCAGGGCAGGAATTTTTAGTGACAGAAGGCTTGAACCCGTGCACTGTGGTGGTGCTGAGACCTCACAAATTTCCAGCAGGCCTGAGGCTTGGGGAAACTGAGGCAAGGGGTGAGTGAGGTGATTTGGACAGAGCCAAGACTGTGGGCATGTATGCTCTCCAGCTGGGACTCAGACCCATTGGAAGGGCTCTGTGCCCTGCAGGATCAGGTCTTACTCGGGTGCTGGGGGCTGTTTCTGACTGAGTGTTCTGTTCCTCCCTCAGCCTTTTCGTCAGATTAAAGTTAACCAGAAATGTCCACCAGAGGGCAGAGCGGAGGTGCTCTAACCAACTTTGTGGTTTTTGTTTTTACATTCATTTTTGTGTGTGTGTGTGTGTGTGTGTGTGTGTGTGTGTGTGTGTGTGTGTGTGTGTGTTGTGAGGACCATTCCTGGTCTCAATTCTCTCCTTCCTCCATTCCTCCATGTGGGTTCCTGGGGTCGAGCCCAGGCCCTCAAGCTTTGCATCAAGTGTCTACCTAGTAAGTAGATAATCCTCCCAGACCCAAGTTACTAGCTTTTTTTATTTTTTTGTCTATCTATTTTGTTCTCAGCCTCTGAGCTCTGAGACCAGGCTTTTCCGTGACCTGCTGACTCTCTGTCCACGAAGCTCACTAACCATGGCACGCGTGCCGTTCTGCCATGTTTCCCCTCGACCCTGGGGCAGTCTCTGGTGCTTGAGCCTGGGATCAGGGCTGCACTGGGGTCAAGATGCTGCTCCGCGGCCTCCCCGCGCTGATATTGGCCACGTTTATTTGCACAGTGATGCCTTTCTACCGAAAAGGGGGGAGGGGGGATCTGTTTTTATTTCTGAAAGGAATGTGTGCTGGTCAGAGGGGGTTCTGGCCAGCCCACAGTGAGAGCCTTGTGGCTTTGGAAATAGTGTTGCTGACTCGAGACACGGTTTGGAGATGCCACACCCTTGACTTGAAGTGGCTTACATCCCAGGCCTGTTTCTAACGCAGAGCCCTGCACCTAGTAGGGGACAGCGTCCAGTAGGACCCCAGGGGGAGTGATGAGTGGGTGATGCCCGGGTTCACATCCAGATGTAGGGAGTTCACATCCAGATGCAGGCTGCAGGGAGTGGGAAGTCAGCTGCCGAGTCAGTCCCCAGGCAGCACCTGCCCTGTCCCTGCACAGGAACGTGACTTGTGGGGCCGGCCGGCTGGCCACGTTTTAAGGAAGCTGCAAGCCTGCCATGTGGTTTGCATGTCTGCTCATACTTAAATATGTAGGTCACAGATGCAGGCCTTGGCCTGACCTAAAGCAGCACCCAGAGAAAAGGGGGTACAGAGGTGACCCATGCTTGCCTTTGGGAACCCTGGTGTCCATCGCTTAGAGTGGCAGTTCTCAACCTGTGGGTCTCGACCCCTTTGAGGGTCGTTGTAGTCAGGGTCACTATTGCTGCAACAAAACACCATGACCACAAAGCAAGTTGGGGAGGAAAGGGTTTATTCGACTTACACTTCCACATTGCTGTTCATCACCAAAGAAGTCAGGACAGGAACTCAAGCAAGGCAGGATCCTGGAGGCAGGAGCTGATGCAGAGGCCATGGAGGGGTGCTGCTTACTGGCTTGTTCCTCATGGCCTGCTCAGCCTGCTTTTTTTTTTTTTTTTTTTTCTGGAGCTGGGGACTGAACCCAGGGCCTTGTGCTTGCTAGGCAAGTGCTCTACCACTGAGCTAAATCCCCAACCCCATAGTAGGTCTTTTTTTTTTTTTTTTTTTTTGGTTTTTCAAGACAGGGTTTCTCTGTGTAGCTTTGCACTTTTCCTGGAACTCACTTGGTAGCACAGACTGGCCTCAAACTCACAGAGAGCTGCCTGGCTCTGCCTCCCAAGTGCTGGGATTAAAGGCGTGCGCCACCACCGCCCCAAAGCCTGCTTTCTTATAGAACCCAGAACCTAGGGATGGGACCACCCACCATGGGCTGGGCCCTCCCCCATTGATCACTAAATGAGAAAATGCCTTACAGCTGGATCTCACTGAGGCATTTCCTCAGCTGAGGCTCCTTCCTCTGATGACTCCAGCTTGTGTCAAGTTGACACACAAAACCACCCAGTGCAGGGGTTGCATATCAGATACTTACATTAAGATTCATAACAGGGGGGCTGGAGAGATGGCTCAGTGGTTAAGAGCACCGACTGCTCCTCCAGAGGACTCAGGTTCAATTCCCAGCACCCACATGGCAGCTCACAACTGTCTATAACTCCAGAATCTTCACACAGACGTACATGCAGGCAAAATGCCAATGCACATAAAATAAAAATATATAAAATTATTTTTTAAAAAAAGATTCATAACAGTAGCAAAATTACAGTCCTGAAGTGGCACCGGGATAATTTTATGGTTTGGGGGTCACCACAACACGAGGAACTGAATTAAAGGGGGGCAGTGTCAGGAAGGTTGAGAACCACTGCTCTGAAGGCATCGGGTTAGGTTTGCAGTTAAGAATCATGTCTGAGGACGGCTCCCGACCTACTGTGGCCAGGAATGGGCCTAAGGAGGAGCCAGAGGGAGCTGGCCTGCTGGGAGGGATGCGTGACTGTCCCTGTCAGGAGCCCAGGACACTGTGACTGGGCTTGCCTTGAGTCTGGGCTGCAGGCTGCAGGCCAAAGTGGCTGGGCTGTAGCTAGACCTTAGGCAGGACGGGAGCCGGCCAGGCGAAGGGAAGAGGTTAGCTGAGGCCCGGAGGGTCAGCACACATGTGTGGCTCCATAGGTCTCTTTGTACAACTTGAGAGGCCAGAGTCGGACGTCTCGGGGTCACCAGGATGACCTCCCTCCAAAACGTGTTGGGGAGAGCCCCCCGCTGATGCCTGCCAGCTCCTAGAGGCTGCTGACTTTCCCCCGCTCGTAGCCCCACTCCCTCCAAAGTCTGCCTGGCGGCTTTCCCCTCTGGGTTCAAGTCTTGGCAGTGCATGTTCAGCCTCCCTGGTGACTGCACCTTGGGGCTGATAGATGGTATCATTTATTCCTGGCGGCTGGAAACACAAGGTCAAGGAGTTAGAGGCTCCTATGTCCAGAGAGGACCTGCGGCTCCTGGTGACGGGGTGTCCTCGTATGACAGAAGGGATGGGAGGGACAGAAGCGTTGAACGTTCCCGGCAGCCCTTTCATAGTCCAGGAAGTGGGTCCCTTATGGCTGTCCCCCTGTGAGGATGCCATTAGGGGTACGTGCTAGTGTAAGGCAGCGCCCCCCCCCCCCATGATCCAGAATGATCTTGTGTCGACTCCCTATTCCCTCTGCTTGGCGGACCGGCTTCAAACATCGCCCCAGTTTCAGACTGCGGGTGAAAGCATAGTTTTGGGGGTCACCATTCAGCTCACCCAACAGAGGGTGTAGCGGTGAGAGGCGGATAGATAGGGCTCTGGGGTGGGGAGTGTGTGAGGGGCATGCGTGGAGGAGTGGCCTAGCCCGTCTACGCTGGCGGGTTCCCTGGCGGGTGGAGGAGTCCCGTGGGTCACATCGCTTCAACCTCCCACCTCAGTGTAGCCTGGCCACCCCGGGGTGGTGGGGCGAGGCGGGGGCTGGGCAGCTGCTCCTGAGAACTCTGAGCTGGGTGTCCCGGGCATCCCAGGCGTCCGCCATCCTCCCTCGGTGGGTTCTGCCTGGCCACAGACTTGCCAAGTCTGACCTTGGTTGTTTCTTTTTTATTATCCACCCCCGGGCCGCCTGCTCTCCCGAGAGCTCTCCAGCTGGGCCCCGTTCACGGTGTCCCTGGCTGCCTTGTGGGGCCATCTGTCTTTGGGGTTCATCTCTTTCCTGTCCATGTGGCTCTGCACCACGGCTCCCTGTCGCTCCCCATCCCGCGGCACCCCCCACCCCCAATCCTGTCACAGCCTCACCTCCTCACCTCCTGCCTCTCTCAACCTTTCTTTCCTCCCAGCAGCCTCCAGGCCACTCTGCCCCTTCAGCCAAGAGCCCTGAGGCAGGGGGATGTCTGCCGCCTCCGGGCTGTCCTCCAGTCTGCAGTCAGCCCGGAGGTCCTGTTCCTCTGCACTCTGTGAGCTGGGGGCCTTTTCTGTCAGTCAGTCAGCAATGAGCAGGGCCCATTGTTCATTCGTTCGTTCATTCATTCATTCATTCATTCATTCATTCGAGAGCAGGGCATGGTCTTGAACATCCGCCAGCTGGTCAGTTGGTCAGCCAGTTGATGAGCCGGGGGTGGGGGGGGGCAGCTTCCCAACTGTGGTCAGTCCAGTTAGTCAGGGAGTGAGTGAGCAGGGATGCCGCTTCCCCTGCCTCAGGCCCAGCCTCCTATTATTTCGTCAATCAGTTCATCAGCCCGAGAGCCTGGGCCTGGCTTTTGTCCTGCAAGTCAGTCAGGCAGCAAGTCCCAGTCTTCACAGTTCTCCAAGTCCGTCAGTCAGGGCGTGGGCCTGGCCTTCAGCGGTACCGCCTGTCCCGAGGCTGCCGGGCTGGGCCTAGCCCTGGACTAACTGATGAGCGGCGGCTAAGGCCTGGACTGCTGGGTGAGGGGCCCTGAGAGCCGATGAACCTCAGGCCTCTGTGGTTCTCCAGCAGCGACACCCAGCCGCCATGTGAGGGGTTTCCTCTTTGCTGCTGTGCCTCTCTGGGGGGGCTGTGTTGGGGGGGCACCACCCGCCGGTGACCCAGCTCCTGCCCTGTCTCCCCTCACTGTCCTCTCTCAGAACCAGGACCTGGGCCTGCCTGAAAGCCGGGCTGCCCTGTATTGGCATCCGGCTGGGTGCCAGTCTCTGGAAGGTGGCACTGAATAGGGGTCCTTGCTTTGGATCCCAGCTCCCACGGAAGGAGCGGTCACCCGGGGCCGCTGTCTCCCCGGGCTCCGGCTTCTCACTTGGACAGTGATCACAGCCTTGTGTTGCCGCTGTGAGAACGGTCTGAGTCCTGTTCTCTGCTCACCCCAGTAGGTCCTTAAACCCTGAAATGTGGACACGACTCTCCCCATTTTCCAGAAGGTAAAACTGAGGCTCAGAGATGCACGCGCAAGGCGAGGTCATCTGGGGGTTCTTTGCATGCTCAGTCTGCAGACCGGAAATGTTGTCCCCTGCCGCCACTCCCCCTACAGCTACAGGTGGTGTGGCTCTAGAGGCGGGAAGACCGTCCCTTCCACAGCCTCTTCCTTGCTCCGCCCAGGCTACCCACGGGGTGGGCAGAGCCCAGGACATGTGCCCGGGAGGCCCAGGTGCCGGCTGTACCTCAGCTACACACTGTGACGTTGGCCAAGCCCTAGCTTGCTGTGGGCCTCGACGTCCCTTTCTGTAAAATGGGGTCCCTGAGGGTGCACAGGTGTCAGGAGGGTGCACAGGTGTGAGCCTGTGCCCAGCTCTGTTTCTTCCCTCCCTGTAAGGTCCTGGGGGAAAAAGAACTGTGCAGGCTGGTGTGCCAGAAAACACACACACACACATGCACACACGCATGCACATACACACGCCCTTATCCCTCTTCCACAGACATACACACACAGACACACACACACACACACACACACACACACACACACACACACACACGCACGCACACACCCTTATCCCTCTTCCACAGACACACACAGGCTGGTAGGTACAGGCCCATTCTTATCCACTCTTACCCATTCGCACACAGGCACACACGCACACACACTCCTACCCTCCTATCCACACACACTCTCACTCCCACACTTGCCTAGCACGCCCACCCACACTACCACACAGACACACACTCACCCTTTCAACTACACACACTGTCCCCTGGATACCCCCAACCCCTGCTCACGGGTCTCCCTGGAGCACAAGGGCCGCGGTGAGGGGGCGTGGCCTGGCGCCGCCCCGCCTCCTGAGCCAGCCCCCCCTCCGCCCCCTATACGCCCCCTCCGCCGTGGCACCCAGCTCCCGGGACCCGGGTTGCAGCTTCACCCCAGAGGTGGTGGTGGTGGAGGTGGTGGCTGCTCACAGGGCCGTCCAGCCGCCTGGCTGTGAGCCCTGGCTTCTGAAAGATTCATGCCACCCCGAACTTGACTCTGGGGGCGGTGGAAGTGGTGGGGAGGGAGGAGCCACTCCCTCCCCTCCGGGGGAAAAGGTGGAAGCGCACGGCCGGCGGCGGCCCCACAGCCTGCTCCGGGATGGATTATTACTACTGCCCCAGCCTGCTGAAGCTGCTGCAGTACCTGTGGGTGAGTGTGGGCGCCCGCGTCTGCGGCTCTTCCGCCCCGACGCCCGCCGGCCGTCTGTGCCTTTCGCCTGGCTAACAGCGGCTGTGGGCGGAGGAGCATGGACGAGGTGGCCGGCCGGCTTGGGCGGGAGAGCAGGCTAGGAGGGACAGCCTGTGGTCCTGAGCTGGGACTGGAGCCTGCACAGTGGATTCTCCTCTCCTGGGCGAGCGACAAAACCAGGGGCAGAGCTCGTGGGTCCTTCCGAAAGCAGGCTTCCCTGGGCTCCTGGCGGCTGCCTTCCACAGCTCTGTTTTCCTCTCCCCCAAACTTGACAGAAGTGAAGCGGGAACCCCCTGTCCCCTCCCCCAACGTGGGGTACACTCAGAGTGGCGTGGGAACCTCAGTTGGGGTGCCCGCCTGGAAGGGCTCTGTGGAGTGTTTCCAAACCTTGTTTTGACTGAGACAGATGTGTGACCTGGACAGCTTGCTTGCCCTCTCTCTCTGGCTCGCTGTCTCTTCCTCGGTGGGACTAAGGACACACTGTGACCGGGCTTATGTGACACTTTCAGGGCTCTGTGAACAAGAAAAACTTACCAGAGAATCGTCCCAGTGTTTGAGGGTTTTCTAGATCTTTTGCTACTGAGGTCAGGATGCCCAGAAAAGAAAGTTTGGGGAAATGTTATTTTTTCCCTTCTGAATGTTTGCAAATACTTTAGATGCTTGCCAATGCAGAATTTTCCGGAGCTTCTAAAATACAGCTTTAGGAAACTTCATCCTCCTCGGCCTCTCCCAGCATCACGCTCTCCCAACCTCATCGCCCTCCAAAGACCCATGGAGCATCCAGAGAACATGAGACCTTCCCGGTCCCTGACCCCTCAGATCACTAGGAAACAAGCTCTCTCGTAATAAACCAAAGCATCATTTATTGGTTGATTTTCCACATTTTTAATTACAAAAGCAAGATATAGGTATGTTAGAATGTTCAGAGTGCCCCCAAATAACCTAAAGAGAAAGAGGGGGAGGCACTGTTGGCATCTGTGTTTTTTGGTTGGTTGTTTTTTAGACAGAGTCTCATTCTGTAGCCCAGGTTGGCCTGGAATTCTCAACTGTCTTCCTTCCTCAGCCTCCCAAACAATAGGGTTACAGGCATGTGCCACCAGGTCCTGCTTATTTATATTTTGAAGTCTTCAGCCCATAGGGTCCTGACAGCTTCCTGGTGCTCGGCTGTATGTGAGTGCCAGGATATTAATGTGGCTAAGATACGGTGCTCACTCCCCAGGGATGTGGGAGCGGATGCCAGGCACCTCGGCAGATAGCTGTGGACATGTGTTCATTCAATGCACCAGGCGGGAGTTTTGAGCCCAAGTTGGATACTGGGAACGCAGATTCACAGGGCCCTGGTCTGGAGAGCATTGGACTTAGGTCTATGTTGACGTGGGGTGGACCATGGTACTATGGCACACAATGGTCTTTTGGGATGTGGGGTCCAACAGAGTCTGCCAAGAAAGCTAAGCCCTGGAGGATCTAAGAACGGGCTAGGGGAGGGTGTTCTGAGCAGAAGGAACAGTGTGTGTCAAGACCCGAGTCTGTAGGCAAGGAGGTTTGAGAGTGCATGTCAGGTCCCACAGCAGGGGCGGGCATTGCCTCAGTCTGGCCTGTGTGAGACCGGTGGACAGAGCCTCAGCCCCTCACTGGGCTGCGCTCATTGTGACTGTGACCCCTGCTCCTCTCCTGGACCAGAACGAGGTGGGACAAGGCAGTCTAGGTCTTTCCTAGGTGTGGCATGGTGGAGCTCTACTCACTTGCTTCCTGTGGGCGACAGGGACCTCACAGCTGGCTCCTGGCCGTGAGAATCACCCCACAGTGTCTTTGTTCTACCAAGTTACTAGACATGGGCCAGTGCAGATGTCTGGGACCACGGCTTAGGATCAGCCCTCTGCCTGCAGAGTGAAGCTGGATGCTCTTAGCGTGGGCTCCGTGGGAAGCCTGGGAATGTAGAGACCCACAGGCTGCTGCAGCTGTGGCTGTGGCTTCCTCATCTGCAGAGCGGGGGGACACACCACCTTCCACACCTCCTCGTCACGATTCCTCCAGGCCCTCGCTTATTTCTGCAACTCAGGACCACTCAACAACTAAGGACTTCCTGTTCTTAGGAAGCCACTGTCAGGTTCAAAGTGACTGTCTACCTAGATTTCAGCGGGGAGCTAAGCGGTGTGGGGTCTCCTCCTGCCTTCCGTTGGGACCCTAGGCTGTTGTCTGCCTGTGGGCTCTTTGACTGAGGTCTCCCCATTTCTACACCCTGACTCATTCTCCTGGTCACCGCTGTCCCTTCTCCATGCTTCTGCATTTGACTTTTTTCTTTTTTTAGATTGCACCTATTAGTGAGATCATGCCATGTGTGCCTGCCTTTTATCTGGTTCAGCATCTTCCAGGTTCAACCATGATGTCCCTAAGTGGCAAAGGATGTGTGGTATTCTTTCACGCGTGTGTGCGTGAGTGTATAATGCAACTTGGTGGCCTTTCTGTCCTTCTGCTTGGATTTCTTCCCTGTCTCGGCTGTGGTGACTCCTGCTGTCATCAGCGAGGGGGTGGTTGTGGGTCCCTCGGTGGAGCATGGATGTCATTTTCTTCACGGACATGCCCGGCATGGGGATGACCGCTCTGTTTTCAGTTCTCAGTGTCGTGCTGGCCCTCGTCTGTGCTCACAGAAGAGACAGCTGAGGAAACACCTAGGTGCCCTTCTGGGTTCCCAGAAGCCCGCAGAGTACCGGAAGTTGGGGGCTGCTCTCACAGAAGCCCCACATGGCCGCTCACTACCATCTGTGACTCCAGTTCTAGGGGATCCAATGCCCTCTTCTGGCCTCCGTGGGAATGGCACACATGTGGTGCACAGACACATGCCGGTGAAACACTCATACACATAAAATAAATCAGTAGGCAGTAAGGAACAAGGCCTGGGAAGGTGGATCAGCTGGCTTGTCTAGCGTGTAGGTACCCTGGGTTCCATCACCAGCTCTGCACAAACTGGGCACGACACACTCCTGTGATCTCAGCACTCAGGAGGTGAGACAGGAGGATTAGGACTTCAAGGTCATCCTCAGGTACATGGCAGAGTTAGAGGCCAGCCTGGGCTACATGGCACAACGTCTTCTATCAAAAAAAGGACAGACAGAAAGCAGGGAATCTGTGTGAGCTCATTGCTGGGAACCCCAGACAGAATTCTGAGTTCTGAGGGGCCCGTCTTGCCCTCCTGGGGATGCTTGACAGCCTGTCTGGAGATATTTTTGGTTGTCTTAACCGGGGGTGGGGTGGGGACTGGTATGTTGTGGATAGAGGCCAAGAGTGCTGTTTGATGCCATAGAAGGCGGGCCGGCCTCCTGGAGCTCCCTTAGCACCGTCAAGAGCAGCCATGGCCAACAAATCCAGGGGGATAGGGGAGGACCATGGGGAGGGTGATTGGGCAGCCGAGGAGAGGACCATGGGGAGGACTGATGGGCAGCCGAGGGGAGGACTGCTCCATTCAAAGGCTCTGTCTCCCACGACGTCTTACTCTAGTAGGATCCGATCTCAGAGCCCAGTCTATACTTTACTGTCTACGTGGGATCTGAAACAGGGCCTCACAATTGACCACTAACCAAGTCAGTCCTGGTTGCTCACACTTGTGTGTGCTCACTGACGTGGGGGTGAGGGTGGGGGGCAGCTGCTCACATCTTTAAAATGCTTGTCAGATGGATCTGGAGGCGTGGGCCTGAACTCCCTGCCGCTCAGGAGCCTGAGGCAGGAGGCTCAAAAGTTCAAGGCCAGCCTTGGTAACTTGGTTTCTATCTCAAAAATAAAAAAAAGAGAGTTGGGGACTGAGCTCAGCACCCACGGGTCCCGGTTCCGTCCCCAGTCGGTCAGTGTGGCTTCTCATGCCTGTGTTCCCTTTTGTCATCGGCCTTGATTAATTAACCAGTCCCTCCTGCCTGAGCAGTAGTTTGTTCTCAGATGTTTGCAGTGCCCTTTGGCCTCAGCACGGGTCTCGGTCCTGAGCTATTCTCCATGTCGTTCGGTCTTCCTTAGGCCTGGGTCAAGGGTGGCTGCCACAGATCTCTGCAAAAGGGCCATCCGTGGGCCTGACGGGCTTCCGGGAGCTTCCGGTCTACAGCCTGGTCTTGCCTGCCGCTCTGGGGGTGAGCCCTCCACCCGCACCTCCCGGGCCTGCCCTGCATCAGCTGGGAAGTGGGAGGAGATTGAGTTTCTGTTAGGTGTCATTAGTAACCCGAGCTGGCGGCTTCCTCTGCTGGGGCTGTTCGGAGTCACTTAATCTTGCTGATGAGATAAGCTAAGCAGACAGACCCTCCCTCCCGGGGTCCAGGGGCCTGCCACCGGGCATCCAACTGGAAGCTGTCCCCAATGCCATTCTACGGAGCCCTTCCAAAGCCCCCTAGCGTGAACCGTGCGGGTCTTGGGGGCAGATCACCCCATCCTCACGCTACCCCCTGTGAGTAGATCTCAGCACCGCCTTCATTTTGTGGTGGAGAGACTGAAACTTGTGAGGTTTGGTATCTTCTTCAAGCCCCTCCCCCTGCCCCTAGCTGGGACATGTCAGAGTCAGTGAAGCCGGGTTACCCCTTGTCCCATTTTAACTACCGGGTCTGAATGGGAACACTGAGGCCACCAAGGTCGAGGTGACTTGGCCTCCCATGGCAAAGTCTACACACAAGGCTTAAGCTTTCAGGACGGTGTGGCACCAGGGATCCCTGGGGCTTTGGAAGGAGGGAGCCCTTGTCTGCAATGTGGCTCTAGCCCCTGCTGGCAGGGTGACATCGGGCAAGTCACGGGGCTGCTCTGAGCCTGTTTCCCCGTCTGTGGCTGGGGTTAGCCGTCCGTAGGACTGGTTGGGATAGGGGGCTGGGCTCTGGGGAGCGGCCATGTCCAGACGCTCTTTGGAAGGGATGAGATCGCTCTCCTCTCCTGTCCCTCACTGTCCCTGACCTCTCCAGCCCGTGCTGAGACCTGGGGATGGCTCCGTGGGTCTCTCCGCTTGCTCAGAGTGTGGTTAGGAAGCTTCAGGCCCACAGAGCCCTTACATGGTTGTTGCAGAGTGGGAGCCCCCCAGTAGGAACACAGCGCCTGGGAGGGAAACTGAGGCAGCCAGTGCCACTGGGCTGTGCCTGGCCCGGGGTCTCTGCCGCACAGGCTGCTCCTAGCAGGGTTGTGTCTGGGGGCCTTGCTGTCTGTGGAGGGCTGGGGCCGAGCTGCCCAGTTCGCACCGTGGTGGCCGAGCTTCGTCTGTCCACATTCCACTCCACCGGCAGAGGTTTGTGGGGGTTTTTTTGATGGAAAAAATGTCTAAATATGGCTGGCTTGGCTGCCTGCCTCTCAGGCATTCTTGCAGAGTGTTTGCTTAGCTGTACCCCTCGGCGGCCTATGGTCTCTCCCTGGTGACATCGGCAATAACAATCAGGAAAGGACACCCAAGCCTGTCCTGCCCCCCAGGGCCTCCCCATGTGGCTCCCATCAATGCTCATAGCAACCCTAAACATGGATAGATTTATTATTATTATTATTATTATTATTATTATTATTATTATTATTATTATTGGACAAGTGGGGAAACTGAGGCTCTGGAGACCCAGGAACTCCCTAATATTCACAGCCAGTCAGAGGCTGAGCTGGGATCGGAATGGGGGAGACGTAAAAGTGAGTCCTGTTGGGTGACTGTGTGCACTTCTACCGTTCAGGAAGGTCACGTGTGGAAGGTCACGTGCCCAGCGGGTGCTCAGTAGGTGTGGGCAGTGTCCAAAGCTGCTGGGTTTCTTTCCATGGCCAGGAGCTTGTGCTACAGATGGCCAAGGGCTGCCTGGCACCGGCGCTGGCTGCCCACCCCGGAAGCCGTTGCTGCTTCGGCTGTGGCTCTGGTCGAGGTCTGGGTCTCACATTCCGCCTCTCAGCTCCCACTGAGGTCCCGGGTTGGCTTCGCTCACTGAAGTCTGCGGCTGAAGTGGAAGCGCTGTCTGTTTCCAGCTGTGAACCTGGGCTGAGGTTTAGGCCACAGGACATGAGTCACTGGGGTTTCAGCCTGGCTAGAGCTGTGGGGGACTGTCAGGGGTTTTTGAGTCTGGGTCTCGGGCTTCTGCTCCTGGAGGGTTCACTTCCTAGTGGTGCACAGGGCCTTGGCTGACGTCTTCAGCTCTGGAAACCCAGTCTCGCCATCTGTAGAATGGGAGGGGCGCAGCAGCTTCCTCTTGGGGCATCCTGAGGAGCCGGTGAGGTGGGACAAACCCAGTCGGTAGTGGGTAAGTGTTAGCCGTCCATGCTGGTACAAGACAGTGAAGGGGCTGTCCATCCCACTCATTCCCGGAGGCCACCCTAGCGTGTGTGTGTGTGTGTGTGTGTGTGTGTGTGTATGTGTGTGTGTGTGTGGGGGGGGGCTCCATCAGTGAGCGAGACGGCCCACCTCAGCCAGTGGGGAGTTGAGCCAACACACAGTGACCAAGACCCAGAAGTTGAGGTAGTGTGTCAGGAGACGGGGTGTGTGCTGTGGAAAGGAAGGCAGGATGCACAGCAGGGGCTGACTGAGCGGGGCCAGGGAGCCCTGAGAAGGTACGAGGGGAAGACGAAGACGGAGCAAGGCTGGGAGGAAGCGAAGCCATACAAAGGGTCTGAGATCAGAGCCCGTTTAAAAAGAGAGAGTAGGGGCTGGAGAGACGGCTCAATGGTTAAGAGCACTGGCTGCTCTTCCAGAGGTCCTGAGTTCAGTTCCCAGCACCCACGCGGTGGCTCACAGCCATCTGTAATGAGATCTTCTGTAATGAGATCTGGCGCCCTCTTCTGGCATGTAGGCATACATGCAGACAGAACACTGTATGTGTAATAAATAAAATAAAAAAATAGAGTAATGCAGGGTGGGTAATGTAGAGGGGAGGGGTCAGCAGAGGCTAGTGAGGAGATGCTGGGCCTGAGGTCAGTCTGAGGACGTTGCCTTGTTGAACTGGATGGTCAGTCCAGTTTGGCCTTTGAGGGATCTCTGGCTGCCATGCGAGATTCATGCCATGTGATTCAGCAGCCTTGAAGTAAAAGCACTGGGCCCTGCCCTGGGGCTCTCCACCCCTCACCTCCGTCCCACTGGGCCCAGTCCTAGGACGAGGCACCCCGAGTCCTGTATCGGGGCAGGTCTGCCGGCTGCTGTAGCCCAGGTTCAGCCGTCCGTATCCCCCATTCCCTCTCCTCCACAGTCTCACATCCATTTTGCCTGCGTGATGGACATGCTGGGGTTCAGCTCTTCCGGTGTTCCGGCCCCCGCTGTACCCCGAGCCCACGTTCCAGACTCCGCCCCGACCATGGCGTGACCCCTCTCCTGCCTGTTGTCCCATCCTCACACTTGTCACACAGAGTCCTTACCTCATAGAAAGGTGGAAATAGACCCTGGGATGCCGATGGCCCCTCGAGCCTAGAAGGCCACCTCCTGGCCCTCAGAGGGACTCGGTGGTTCCCCATGACACTGAAGGCTTTGTGCTAATGCACCGTGGGAGCTCTGCTCTTGGATGAACTCTCCGGACTGAAGCCCCTGCTGTCTCATTGCTGGGCTCCAGACATTCCAGGCTTACAGAAGTTCAAAAGGACATGTCAGTCTTGGGGCCATCCAAGGTGGTCAGGGGGCCAGGATACTCCTGGGATGCTGGAGAAGGATACAGTTGCTGTGTGACCCAGAGCAATTGCTTGCCCTCTCTGGGCCTGAAAGGATTGGACTAAATTCCCCTCAGAGCCTCTTCCTGTGCACACCCTCCACGTTCCAGGGCTCCTGTAAAAGGGAGGGGAATTGTGGGCGCAGTGACCTGGGTTCAAGTCCATGTCTCCCTCCTCCTCGAAATCCCAAGCAAGTGGCTCTGTGTCTTTCAGCCTGGTTTCTCACCTGCAGATGAGAAATCTCCTCTCAGTATGGAGAGCAGCAGGGGGAAAGAGCTGGCAGCAGACAGTAGGTGCTCAATAAAATCTTTACATCCCCTAAACTTCACATTCCACAGTCCACGTGGCTGGAGTGGCTGCCGCTGCTCCTCTGGCTGAGTGATTCCCAGGTTGGTCAGTAGAGGGCGCCCCGGTCCCAACAAGCTGCCTCCCTGAAAGCAGGCGCTGGCTGCAGAGCCTTTCACAGCTGGCTAGTGTTGGCTCTCCATGGTTGCCTCTGCCTGTTCTACAGAGGAGGACGCAGAGCAATGCCTGACCGGTCCTCAGGCAACACGAGAGGCTGGCGTTTGAACTGGGTCTCTCTGTCTCTGTCTGTCTCTGTCTCTCCAGCAGTGTCATGACGGGAGGTGTCTGTATGCAGTTCACACCCATGTATGTGTTCAGCAAAGGCCAGTGAGAATACATGGGTGAAAAGCCGCCTTTGGGGTTGGGGATGTGGCTCAGCTGGAGGAGCACTTGCTTAGCATGCCCGAGGCCTGGGGTTCCGGTCCCACACTGTGTAAACCAGGTGTGGTGGAGGCAGGAGGGTCAGAAGTTCAGGGTCACCTGTGGCTACATAGTAAGTTCCGGGCCGGCCCCGGCCACCTTAGTCCCTGCCTCACACAAAAAGCCGCGCCTGTTCTGAGCATGTGGGGACCCCTCTGCTTGCTGTTAAGTCCAGCAATACCGAGTGATAGTTGCTCGTAGGGGCTGGCCGTCGTAGGGAGGGTGTGGGTGTGCGGGGCAAGCAGAACCGTTTTGTATCAGGGACTTGGAGACTCTCGGGGGAGACACACCACTGTCTGTGGGGTCCCAGGACACGCCCCTGGCTGACTTCGAGGTGTGGGGTGTAAGAGCCGGAGGCATTTTCAAATGTTGGGGTGCTGCCGAGAGAAACCGTACCACCGGCGCTGGGCCGGCCGAGCCGGCTTCTGACTGCCGCCAGGGAGGCTCGCTGCAGCCAGCGGCCATTCCGCCCCGTGCTGGCCTCTGGGAGCAAAGGGGCCTCCTAGAGCTGCAAAGGGAATTGTCACAGGGGTCCCAAGCTGAGAGGGTCAATGATGGTCACGTCCAGGAGCAAAGGAGACCTCGGCGAGTGGATGCTCGGGTCCTGCCCTGTCCCTGTGACCTTGTTCCACCTCTGCCTTCCCTGGCCCAGCGTCTCCTTTTCTGGGAGGCTATCTGCCCGCCATTCACTGGCCCAGCAGCTGGCTGACTGTGTGCGAGTATTGAGTGCCCTCTCAGGGCTGGGCCTCTGCTAGGTTTCCAAGCCTGGACAGGAAGGGAGAGAGAGAGAGAGAGAGAGAGAGAGAGAGAGAGAGAGAGAGAGAGAGAGAGAGAGAAATGGGAGAGAGGGACCATCGTGCATGGGGGCAAAACAGTTCCTGGGGGGCGTATGGGGAGGGTGTCTCTGTCATCGTCGTCGTGGTTGGCGCCCAGAGACTACAGTTTAAATGCGTCAGAGTAAATACTTGGCTATCTCAGGAGAGATGTGAAGGTGTCGAAAGTTTGATTTGAGTTACTTCTGTGAAGACTCTCGCAGAGGTAGGTGGAGGCTTCCTTCCAGAGCTGGGGGGCGATAGGGAAGGCTCCGGGTCCTGGGGTGCAGCTGCAGGGTGGAATTGCTTCCCGACAGGCAGTGTAGCAGGATCATGGTGACCGCCGTGGCCTGTGCGTTTCCAAATAGCTGGTAGAGGAGTTTGAACTCTCTGCACGAAGAGACGATGAATCTCAGGTGGTAGAGCATCCATTACCTGGGTGGGTCACTGTGCATTGTGTATTCATGCCGATAGGTCGTGCTGGACTCCGTCAATACCCACGACACGTGGCGGTCATGATAACGATAAGGACGGGCTAGATGGCTCAGCGGGGTGAAGGTGCTTGCTGCCAAACTAGGGTTCGGTCCCCGGAACGCACGCACGTGGTGGGAGGAGAGGCCGGGTCCTGCAGTCTGGCCTCCAGCGTCCACATGCTCACAGACAGATAAAGGCAGAAAAGAGATTTTAAGCAGAAACCTAGGAAGTGTTCTACAGGTGGACGAACTCGGTGTTTTCCACGGGTGTTTTCTCCGGAGCGGGGAGGCAGCCGCTGTGTGCTGCTGCTGATGGTTGCTGTTCCACAGCCGATGACTCTGTTAACACCGCACTGTCCGCCCCCCCCCCCCCCCCCCCCCCCCGTCCTGTGTACGCCGATGGAGCCGTCACCTCCGGGAAGTATCTTCATTCTCTCCATCCTGGAAGAGTTGCTGGGGTGTCACCCTGTCAGACTCCCTAGCCCGGAGAAGCTTCGGCCCAGGAGAGCCTCACCCACCCTGCGGCGGTTCTGGGGCTCAAGGGAAGATCCGAGGTGTTGGGAGGCTTTTGTCCTGGACTCACAGAGGCCTCCTCTCTCTGTGACCTCACAGAAACTTCTGTGTGTGGGCATCTGTGCCCGCCGGCCCGCCCGAGTCCTCCTTCCCTCAGCTCACGCAGGCCCTCCCCCACTCACGGGGGCCGTGGCCTGAGCGTGTGACCCAGGACTTGGGAGGTGGAGGCAGGGGGGTCAGTGAGACTGGAGGCCACGGAACTACCTGAGCCCCCACCCCCAGCCTAAGATACCACTTGGACTGGATTAGCTACCCTTGCTGGCCTCCCGTTAGCGTTACCACTCATTTTAAGGCTTTTCCAAAATTGAGTCAGTGTTCTGTGCTCTGCCACCAGGACGTCGGCCTGGGGCTTCATTGCGTCCTCTGAGCAGTCCTGGAGGGAGGTACCGCTGCCCTCTGCCCAGAGAGGTTAAGTCACCTCCAGAAGACCACCCAGCCCTCAGCAGAGGAGGGAGGTCTGACCCAGGCTGCCCAGCCTGGGAGCCTGCACTGTGCCCTGCCTGACTTGATCTTAAATAAAGCTCAAGGTGTCTCCTTAAGCTTTCCAGTTCTGGTGAATTCATCAGCATTTCCTCCAGGCCTCTCCGCCTTCTCACCCTGTGGAAGGTAGAGACTGGGAGGGACCCGGATGAGGGGGAGAGGGCCAGCCCTCCTCGATGCCCTGGCTTGTGGGGCCCCAGGCACTGCTAGGCTGTCTGGCCATCTTCCCAGAGGGGCCTGCCGGGGCTGCCCTCCCGGGCCCTGCCGCCTGCCCAGGCTTGCGTGAGTCGCCGGGCCCGGTGAAAGCGATCTTTGTCCTCCAGGCCAGGTGACCCAAGGCTCCTAGAGCAGAGCAGGAGCGGTGCATGTGAACCTAGGTCATCCTGTGACCCGCACAGCAGACTGGGCGGCCTCACGGGAGAGCATCTGGAGAGCCTGGGAGGCCAATGATGCCAGGGTTCCTGGGTGCATGGAGCTTTCTAGTTCCATGGGAGCCCTGTTTTCTGCCTTCTGTTTCTTAGACCCTCCCGAGGTCTGTAGGACCCAGGGACTTGTAGGGGTCCTGTCTGTAGCCCTAACTAGCCATGGTCACACTTATGGCTTCTGGGGGCAGGAAGTGTAGCAGGACACAGTGGGTACAGGTGCCCCTGGCTGGAGCTGGGTCAGCTGGGTGTCCTGGTGACTGAGAGCTAAATTTCTTCTGAAAACTTTGTCACTCATGAGCTGGGTGTTTGTGCCCATGGGCCTGGGCTATGAGAGCCAGTGCACCAACCACGCTGTTTATTTTGAGGGCACAGCCGCCACAGAAGGCCCAGGGCTTCCCTTCTGCTGGTCTTTGTGGATTCCAGTGGCCATGAGGGAGGAGCACACAGACCCACTTACTCAGCCCCTTGGGCAATGGGTACAAATCCTGCTTTTCTGTTTCCCTCCCCTTGGCCCAGGAGGGTGGAGACTCTGAGGGACCAGCCTGGCTGCTGTCTGCTGCTGGGCGCCTCCACGCTGTTGGAGATGTGGGTGGTTCTCCCAGTCCGTCCCTGAGCTTGGCTGTCCCTGAATTCTCATCTCCATCCCCAGATAGGATCCTGGGTACCGAGTGGCTCCTTCGTGGGCCCTTCGTCCCTGCCACGGTCAGGGCAGGGTGTGTGTGGCCTGCTTCGAGTCTCATGGCTTTGAAGAACTGAGAGGTCCTTGCTGTTCTGACAGAGGGACCAGGTGAGCATCCAGCCTCACTTCGTGGGTGAGCATGCGTCTCATGAGTGAGCAGGTCCTATGGGATCCAGCCCCGTGGGTGTGGAACTCATCCACTGACTCCTCAGGGCCCGGCACACAGTAGGGCCCGGCACACAGTAGGGCCCAGCACACAGTAGGGCCCAGTGTGTACTTCCGTGGAATGAGCCTGTCAGAGAGGGAGGAAGCTGGTCACATCTCCTGTGCACACAGTAGGCTGTGTTAAATGCCGACGGCATCTGAGCCCTGTGTGCTCACGCAGCCGGGATCCGGGTGTCCACGAACGATCAGATCTCTCCATCAGTAATGGCTGCACCACGACTCCGTCCACAGGGCTCGGCAGAGGGCGGGGTATACAGGAAGTGCTCAGTCACGGCTGATAGGGCTGGACAGAAGAATGGACGGCTGGCAAGAATAAGTGATGAGGGCCCCTGGCTCATTTCCCTCTGTTTCCCAGCACGAGGGCCTGCACACAGTAGGTGCTTGTTTGTATTGAACCAACGTCAAAGCGAGTGTTTTGAGGGTGGGGGTGTGTCTCGTTGATTCGTTTACTGTGGGTGAGCTGGGCTTGGTACACAGAGGTGCTCAATAAATAAATGCACACTGAGCCGAGCGAGTCACTGAGGGAGCTGAATGTATCCCTGGAGCTGGCCCGAATCCTGCTCTTTGTTTTGTTCCTTAGGCTCGGACACACACACACACACACACACACACACACACACACACACACACACACACACACACACACACGGCATACAGCCCTGTGTAGCTCACACGTCCTGGGCCCGCCCGGCCCCTCCGAGAGTCTGTCCGTGTAGAATGGATGGAGAAGAAAGCCGGGTGGGGCAGGCCTCTGTTCTTTCCTGTTGTTCAGGTCCACACAGGTGGACAGGAAACCGCACAGGCTGCTGGGAGCTGCTGCCCAGGCCGGGCCTGGAAGGACTGTGGCACCCTGCCAAGCCCCAGCACCGCCCTGCTGTGGAGCGGCACCCCCAGGACCCCTCTCCCCAGCCACGTTAGTCGTTCTAAATTTAGAGCAGGCTGTGCCAGCCCACACCAGCCATCCAGCCACGGAGTCTCAGGGCCGCCGACCCTGAGGCCCGACCCAGGCCCTGAGGCCCGACCCAGGCTTCCTCAGAGCCCGGCTCCACATCTGCCGTCAGGACAAACCCTCTGACCCCTGTCCACTTTCCCACCATAAAAGGGCATAAAGAGGTTCTTTCTCTTCAGGGTGGGGATCCTGTTCCCCAACACTGGCTGCATGTCTGGCCTCGTCAGACCCCTCCTTCTGAGGGACCGCACCCGAGAGGCAGCTTCAGCAAACCTCGGCTGCCATCTTGCTGTTCATGGGGAGAGGCCGTTTCCCCCAGGGCAGTGTGAGGGGCAGGGTGCAGGCTGCGACTCCAGGTGCAGAGTGTGAGATGGGGTTCACGTGGGGTGCTGGCCCCACATGCCGAGGCCACCTTTAGAGAGTGAGGGGGGGTGCTGTAGTGGGTAGCCATTCCAGCTTTGGTCTGGAAGTTCCGATCCCCATTGAGGACTGGGAAAGGACGCCCTGTGAGCCAGGAAGCCGAGCTCCGCACCCAGCGGCCTGGCTACCCAGCCAATGTCATGCTGCGGTGCTGACCGCTGTCAGCCAGGCTTCAGTTACTGACTCCGCTGATGAGGTCCTGAGCGTGATGGCTGGTGACAGTCACTGCTCTCAGGGTCTTGTCACCCGGTGAGAAGCTCCAATATGAGGATGGAGGCCAGGCCCGTGGTTACATCTGCCATCGCACCGAGAAGTCGGCCGCAAGAGGATCATGAGCTTGAAGTCCGTCTGGGCCACATAGCGAGAGACCCTGTCTGAGAGAAAAGATGGGTGCTGTGGAGATGGAATCCATGTAGAATTGAGGGGCAGCTGTGCACATCTGTAGCCCAGCACAGGCCAGGGGTGGGGGACCCTGAGGCTTGCTGGCTATCGGTCCAGCCAATCAGTGAGAGACCCCGTCTCAGAAGAGAAGGCAGGGATCGATAGAGGACACCTGGTTGTCATCTCCAGCCTCCACATGCTTGTGTACACACACACACACACACACACACACACACACACACACACACACACGATGGACATCTTGCTGTTCATGATTCCCCGAAGCATTTTCTGAAGGGCTTGTGGGTACCAAGCTTTACGGTGGGGTTCCTGCGTACCTCCTCACTCCCACCACCAGAAAGGGTGACAGGCACATGTTCGCATATTTGTAGAACAAGCACCTGCTGGTCTCTCTCCCTAGAGGGCACTTGGTCACCTTTTATGGGTGTCCTGTTTTGTTTTTTCCTACGGCTAGGATAAAATGCCTTGGCCAGAAGCAGCTTGGGGGAGAAAGGATTTGTTTTAGCTTACACTCTCACGTCAGCCCATTGTCGAGGGACACAGACAGACTTTCCTCTTGCCTCCAGTCTCTGAACAGCACAGCATTGACACCTCCTTCCACAGTGTCCCCACTGCCTTGGGCTGGGAGGAGAGGAGTTGGGGGCATGGGAGCTGTGTAATTCTGTGGTCTCCAGGTCATTTCCTATCGGGAACCTGGTTCTCTGTGGTCTCCAGGTCATTTCCTATCGGGAACCTGGTTCTCTGTGGTCTCCAGGTCATTTCCTATCGGGAACCTGGTTCTCTGTGGTCTCCAGGTCATTTCCTATCGGGAACCTGGTTCTCTGTGCTCTCCAGGTCATTTCCTACCGGGAACCTGGTTCTCTGTGGTCTCCAGGTCATTTCCTATCGGGAACCTGGTTCTCTGTGGTCTCCAGGTCATTTCCTATCGGGAACCTGGTTCTCTGTGGTCTCCAGGTCATTTCCTATCGGGAACCTGGTTCTCTGTGGTCTCCAGGTCATTTCCTATCAGGAACCTGGTTCTCTGTGGTCTCCAGGTCATTTCCTCTCGGGAACCTGGTTCTCTGTGGTCTCCAGGTCATTTCCTACCGGGAACCTGGTTCTCTGTGGTCTCCAGGTCATTTCCTATCGGGAACCTGGTTCTCTGTGGTCTCCAGGTCATTTCCTATCAGAAACCTGGTTCTCTGTGGTCTCCAGGTCATTTCCTATCAGAAACCTGGTTCTCTGTGGTCTCCAGGTCATTTCCTATCGGGAACCTGGTTCTCTGTGGTCTCCAGGTCATTTCCTACCGGGAACCTGGTTCTCTGTGGTCTCCAGGTCATTTCCTACCGGGAACCTGGTTCTCTGTGGTCTCCAGGTCATTTCCTACCGGGAACCTGGTTCTCTGTGGTCTCCAGGTCATTTCCTACCGGGAACCTGGTTCTCTGTGGTCTCCAGGTCATTTCCTACCGGGAACCTGGTTCTCTGTGGTCTCCAGGTCATTTCCTATCAGGAACCTGGTTCTCTGTGGTCTCCAGGTCATTTCCTCTCGGGAACCTGGTTCTCTGTGGTCTCCAGGTCATTTCCTATCGGGAACCTGGTTCTCTGTGGTCTCCAGGTCATTTCCTATCGGGAACCTGGTTCTCTGTGGTCTCCATGTCATTTCCTATCAGGAACCTGGGTTCCCTGTGGTCTCCAGGTCATTTCCTATCGGGAACCTGGTTCTCTGTGGTCTCCAGGTCATTTCCTATCAGGAACCTGGGCTCTTGGGGGCTGCAGGGGTCCTGGAAGGGAATGATATTTTAGTACATGGTGAACACTGTCTTGGCTTTTCCTGTGTGCCCTCGATGATGGTCCTGAGTCTTTACTGTTATTGTTTATTTTTGCTCTTTTGTGGGGCCCACCACCCAGCTCCCAAATAAATCACACACAGAGGCTTATTCTTGATTATAAATACTCGGCCTTAGCTTGGCTTGTTTCTGGCCAGCTTTCCTTAACTTTAAGTTATCCCATCTACCTTTTGCCTCTGGGCTTTTACTCTTACTCTGTGGCTTGCCATGTAGCTGGGTGGCTGGCCCCTGGCATCCTCTTCCTTCTCTGGCTCCTTCTCCCTCCTCCCAGATTTCTCCTATTTATTCTCTCTGCCTGCCAGCCCCGCCCCCTCTCTCCTGCCTTGCTATTGGCTGTTCAGCTCTTTATTAGACCAATCAGTGTTTTAGACAGGCAAAGTAACACAGCTTCACAGAGTTAAACAAATGCAGCATCAACAAAAGTAACACACCTTCAAATACTATTTTACAATGCTTCACCACCTTCAGACAGGTGCTTTCTTCGTGGTGAGGACACCCTGTGCGGTCCTATGACCGAGTGAGGTCTCTTCTGCATGCCTGTTGCCAGGAAACGGCATGAACATGCCCTTCCAGAGTTTCTGTGCTCAAAGTCGGAGGGAGACAAGTTGCACTTGGAGATTTCAGTTGTCATGGCTACCGGGACACAGCGAGCCGTGTTCTCAGCCTTAGACCCTCAGCCGACGTGTCTTGGTGCCACGATGTGGCATTTAGATACCTTTTTGAACAGGGTTTTGAGAAGAGATGCTGGCCACCAGTCCCGGGGGCTGCAGCTGACTGACGGGGGTGTCCCTGGCTGTCCCTGTCACCGTCCAGGGGATGCTGTGCTACCCCCCCCCCTCATTTGTCCGTCTGTTCGAGTAAAATTTAAATTAAATTTTACTCATTTATTTACTCTGTGTGTATGTGTCTGCGCCATGGTGTGCATGTGGAGGTCAAGCGAGAAGTTGTAGGAATCCAAGTCAGTGCTCTCGCTCGACCCTGTGGGTCCCAGGGGTTGAACTCAGGTCATGGGGCGTGGCAGCAGACACCTTTACCCTCTGAGCCATCTTGCCGGCCCTCCGCTAACTTTGGTGGCAAGGGGGACCCGGGCCCTCCCTTCCCCAGTGTGGGTTCTGGGGGAATAGACAGATCCCACGAATGTGGAGGAAACAGCCGTTCCCTGGGCTGGTCCGTGAGTGGAGAAGGCAGAACGTAGTGGAGGGAGGCTGCGTGGCTGGAAAGGCTTCTCAGAGGCGGGGAGCCGGACCTGCACCTGTGGGGGTCCAGGAGGAAGGGTTCGGGCATGTACGATCCTGGGTTGGGAACAGCTCAGGAGGCTGAGGCCTGGTGGTCCATACGGCCAGCCTAGAGGTGAGTGCGGGAGGAAGCAGTGGGGGGCTTGGGGGACAGGGCAGAGTGTCTGATTGTATTCTGGGTGTGGCCCGTCTGGGGTCTCGGTGGAGAGTGTGTGGTGGGATACACTAGTATAAAGCTCACGGGGGAGGGGTGGACCAGGAAGACCGGAAACCTGAGAATTGGTGTCCATTGCTTGCATGGGTGGGTAGCCAGGTTCAGATCGAGACGGGAGGTTTTGGGGAAGAGGAACCGGGGAGGATGCTACACTTCTGCCCAGACAGAGCTGGTGTCAGCCCCTGCAAAACACACACACGCACACGCACACTCACACACCCTGCAACCGCAGAGCTGGGGAGAGTGGAAGGGGGGCCAGGCCGGAACTTGCCTTGGGGTAGGTGGGACTGGGGTCCCTCTAATCTCTCACTGGTGGGTGAGCTTGGCTGATAGGGCGGGGTGACCGAGGAAGGTGGGTCCTGCGGGGGGCATAGGGGCCGCTGGGAGGTGATCTAGTGGTGTCTGAGAGGGAGGGAGGGGCAGACACCCCCCCCACCCCGTTTCCCCCCTTGGGAGGAGCAGGTAGGCTCCAGAGCCGGGGTCAAGGGTCATCGGCAGAGTGTGCTGCAGATTAACGGAAGGCAAATTTTCTAGCTTCAGGAGTAGCTTGGGCCTGGGTAGGTCCAGCTGTGGCGTCGTCGTCGTCGGTGGCCAGTTGTAAGTGGTGACATTCACCGCATGCTGGCTGCAAGCCAAGCCTTCCCCAGGCCTCGCCAGAACTCTCAGAGTCGATGGCTGGCTGGTTTTTCTCCCCCCATTCTCAGATTCATCTGGCCAAAGTCCCTCCCGGCCCTGACTCCCATTTTGCCAGAGGTTAAACATTAAATGACCTCATAGCTCTCAGCCAAACAATGAGGGTGCTGCCGGTAAATTACCTGGTGGGAACGTGGATAGGGGCGGTGTTGGCCGGAGAGGGCCCCGTGAAGTAAGAATGAGCTTTACATCTTTAAAAGGTTGTGAAAACACTACACGTGACTTGCAAAGCCAAAAATAGTCGCCATCTGGCATTTTCCAGAGATAATCTTAAGTCCCCGCGTGCGCTGCATCAGTGGATCAACCTGTGCTCTTCCTAGCTTCCTATTTCCCCGCGACAGAACGGACCCAACATGGCGGCCGAGGTTCCTGCCATCATAGGAAGACCTGGTGTACCTTGGGGGAGGCTTTTCCCCATTACCTGCCCATCAGGCTGCTCGGGTGCCAGGATCTGGGGAGCCAGGGGGTTATGGCAGGTTAACCCTCACAAGATGATTGCGAGAAAGCTGTGCTTTGGGAGTCCCAGGACTAAGTGCAGCTGTGGCAGGGTGGCCTTCTGGGTGGCAGGGGTGGGGTGTGGCGTTTTGCTACAAACAGATCCAGTCCCTCTCTCCCTTCCTCACTCCAGGCTTCATGCCTGTGTTTAGTCCACAAAACACCCCACACATCCCACCTGCCAGGGCCTCCCTTAGCGAGGCAGGGTGGGCCAGGGGAAACTACATCCTGGGTTGGCCAAGCCTGAGCGTAGGTGCCCTGAGCAGGTGGGTCTGGGCTCCTGTGTCATGCATGGGTTAGGGAATCTCAGACTCAGGAGCAAGATGCTTGCCGGCCTGTGGGGTGCTGCAGCAGATTGGGGGGACTACGGGGGGGGGGGTCCCACCATGGGGGAAATGACAGGTCACTTTGTCCTGAGGTATGGGGGCCTGTGGAAGGGCTTGCAGTTTGGGCTGCTAGGATTCTACTGGAATGTGATGGGATGTGGCCCAGCGTGGCGTTCTGGAACTCTGTGTGTGTGTGTGTGTGTGTGTGTGTGTGTGTTAGGACCCAGCGTGGTGTTCTGGAACTCTCGTGTGTGTGTGTGTGTGTGTGTGTGTGTGTGTGTGTGTGTGTGTGTGTGTTAGGGCCCAGCGTGGTGTTCTGGAACTCTCGTGTGTGTGTGTGTGTGTGTGTGTGTGTGTGTGTGTGTGTGTGTGTGTTAGGACCCAGCGTGGTGTTCTGGAACTCTCGTGTGTGTGTGTGTGTGTGTGTGTGTGTGTGTGTGTGTGTGTGTGTGTTAGGGCCCAGCGTGGTGTTCTGGAATTCGTGTGTGTGTGTGTGTGTGTGTGTGTGTGTGTGTGTGTAGGGGGGTGACTCAGAAGTGGAGCTCTGGAGAAACCTGACACAAGAGACCATCCTCCAGCAGCTGTGAGGAGGCATGGGCTTTCCTGCCGCCTCTGAGGAGATGAGGAGAGGGGCAGGGCCAGGGGAGCCGTGATAAAGTGATGGGGGTTGGGTGCGGGGCGTCAGAGTGGCCAGTCACCTCCTAATCATTTGAGCCGTGGCTACTAAGAGGGTGGGCAGAGCATGAGTCTCACGCTCAGACTGGCCACCAAGTGGGCATCCTCCAGCCTCCACCCCCTGCCTGTTTCTTCATCTGTGTGGCACACACGTGTGTTTGCCTCACATAAGGTGAGAGGGTCATTTTCATTCTGTTTACCAAACACAAGCAAGCAGAAGGCCACACAGCAAAGACCCAGAGAGGCCAGTGGTAGCTCTGGGAGCCAGGCCGGCCACTCGGGTTTGAGGATCTCTTGAGGCAGAGCCGAGTCTGTCCAGAACCAGTAACCAGGTGATGGGGTGGAGGTGGAGGTGCCCTGGGGTCCAGCCATTTCTCTTTACATTACAGGATGAGGGTCCTGTGGCTGCAGGCACCCACCATTGTGGGAGCCCATTTTCAGGTTCCTCGGGGCTTTACCCAGCAGGTCCGCATAGAGGATGATTAGGACCACCGGCCTGAGTGCAGGTGTCTGAGATGGTCTGCACTTGGCTGTGCTGGGGGAGGTCTTTTGCTTCAACCCTTGGCATTTCTATAAGTACTCTGGGGTGGAGCCAGTCAGGGCCTGTTGGAATAGGTTCCAGGCCCTCTCGAGGCTATCCTTTATTTTCTATCTGTTTATCTCTACAATCTCAGTCCTTTTATCTAATATTTCCTGCTGCTCGCACTCAAGAAAACTCTGTGGGGTTGGTGGGTAAACGTCCCACACACCATAAGCTGGTGTGGCTCCCTCACTATTTCATGCTTCCACTGGGCACCTCTGTTCACTCCCTGGCACTGTGCCGTGATTTCCCATAACTTGGGCAGAAAACAGTATGGGGCAGGGAAGAGGTGCCCCGCGCCCAATGGGAGCACAGTGTCCTTTCTTGAACCTCAGTCATCAGCGTCAGCCACCAGCAAAGACTCACCGGCTGCCAGTGCCTTGCTCTAGAGTGGTGAGCTGTGACCTCTCCTTCCCTATAATTCTCCCAGCCTCAGGTGTTGTGTTACAGCAAAGCAGACAGGCAGACCTGCCTGGAAGGCCGGTGAGAACCGAGGCTGGCCACACCCACCTCGGCGAGCTGCTGCCACAGCTCCGACGGTCCCTGCTCCTAGCCGGTGGGTTCTGCACCCAGCACCACCCCAGCTGCGTCCACCAGTCAAGCTCCTTCTAACCCCTCATCACCTTCACCGTGGCCCTCAGATCTTGGGGAGCTACTCTGGGGCAGCTAAGTGCAGCGGTCTCACATCTCGGAGATCAACACCCCTCCCAGGGGCCAGGCATCTCCCCCAGTCCTGCCTCTGGTTCCTTCTTCATTGATCCCAAATCCTGAAATGCAGTTGTGGGCGGAAAGAAGGCTGGTGGGCAGCTCCTTCGCTTGAGGGCAGGTGCAGTTCGCGGGGCAGGTGGGGTGCGTTTGAAGCCCTCCTCTGTGCTGGGCCCAGTCTCCCGGCTCCCCGGTGAGGGGCCACGGAGGACCCCAGACCAGCCTCCTCACAGCAGGGCCACATCCCAGTACTCCACAGTGGGGGAAATGTGGCTTCCCACCCGAGCCGGATGGCGCACGACGCCTCCGCCTGTTTCTCGAAAGCCCTCCTTTCTGGGTGATCCCCCTCCCTCGGCCAAGTTAACTAACAGCGTGCCCTGAAATGACGGCTGGAGAACGTGGATGAACGAACACAAGGAAATGGCGGCGTGCTCGGCGTGGTTATAAATAACCTGGGTGGACTGGAAGGTGGAGGCCAAGATGCTGTAGTTTCCTCCTTATCAGACTCCTTTCCTTGTTGCTATGGGAACTGGCCTAGGGATGCCGGGAGTTCTGTGAGTCGGTCCAGGCCTCAGTCGTTCATGTTTACATGGTGGGTGGGCGTGGGGAGTGTCTGTGAGGGTTCTGGGTGAGCCAGATGCAGCCCAACTGTGCCCGGGGGTCTCAGCAGATGGCCGGTAAACTGAGTCATGGGCCAGCATGCTCAGTGGTTTGAGGGAGGCTTCTCAGAGGAGGGGATGTCTGGACTGCACATCCTGATCTTGGACCAGGAGTGAAAGGCGTGGAAGGGCGTTCCAGCCAGAGGGGACAGCGTGGTGGACGTGTGGAGGAGAAAGGGCGTGGACGGTGTGGCGTGTTCCAGGATGTCCAGTGTGTCCAGAGCAAGTAGATGAGTGGGGGAGAGGAAGTCCTAGGTTATCAGAGTCTGGGCCACAGGCATCTGCCATGTGGAACCAGTCACCCGATGGATTTCCCATGGGGCCCAGGACAGCATATGTGGCCTGGAAGAGCTGTGCCCATGGGCCGGCCTCTGAGATGGTGTCTCGGGTCTCGGGAGGTGTTTGAACAAGATGACGAGCTAAGACAATTTCTTGGGGACGCACACCTCCAGGAGGGCTTGCCCTGAGCTGGACCAAACCTCCTGGGTTTGCTTAGCCCCACCACCTTAGGTCTCATGTAGCCCAGGTTGGCCTCAACCTCTCTGTACAGCCAAGGATGACTCTGAAGTCCTGATCCTCGTGCTTCTACGTCCTGGGTGCTGGGGGCCCCAGACCCTCCCCTTCATTGCTGGTTTATGTGGTGCTGCCTTGATTGATAAGCCCTTTCCCGACCTCTCTTGAGGGAACAGAGCCTCGGAGGAGACCCCCAGCTACGGGTCAGGCCTAGGGCCACAAAGCTCCGTCCAGGGAAGAAGACTGGATTTGCTCAGGCTTCATGACCCTTCCACTTTGTGTGGACCCGGGGATTCATCTCCAGGCTGTTAGGTGGAAGGGGGGTGCGGTGGGCATTGTGACCATTGGCAGCGTTGGCAGCGCCCAGCTTCCCAGGGAGCCCTAGGAACTCGGAGTCTCACAGAGAGTGGTGACCATAGTCATGAAAAGGCCTTGGGGGCAGATGGGGCCCTTGGGGGGGGGGGTCTGACGCGGTGTGTGACTTCTGACTCCCACCCTGAAAGGGAAAGAGGCAGTGAAGGTGTTAGAGCCAGCCAGAGGGGCCTGGAATCAAGTCACAAGTCCTGGCCCTGGAGCTGGCTCTCCTCACGGTACCGCCCTGCTGTGAAGCGAGGGAGGGTGGCCGTGATGGACTCACCCGCTCGCCCAATGGTGAAATGGGGTGAGAGGTGTGGGCAGCTCCCAGCTTGGGAACACCTTTGGGTAATGGTTTTATTACTGCTTTCTTATCAGCTCCCAGATACCCCACCTCCTCATCGCAACCTTTCCCCTTTGCTTAGCAGTGTTTCTCGGTTAGGTTCATCATCTCTGTCCGTCCCCTGGTTGTGCATCGGCCCCTGGCTCGTGGGTCACACACACACACACACACACACACACACACACACACACACACACACACACACACACACACAAGCCGGCTGTTCCTTTTGGTGGTTTCTCCCACTAAACCAGGAAATCTCGAGGGCATGTGCTTGAGACAGATTTGGGGAGGAGTGGTGGTGCCAGGCTTGAGGTGCCTGTGGGGTCCCCCTCCTCCTTGGCTACTTTAGATCCAGAGAGGCAGCTGAACTATGCAGGGACCGACCACAGCTCTATTCCATGTCAGACTGATGTATGTGGAGGAACTAGCTGTTCAGGGAGTGTTGGTTGGATGGATGGATGGATGGATGGATGGATGGATGGATGGATGGATGGATGAATGACAGAGTCTTCCCTTCTGAGACCCGAGGGCTGTCTGTCCCACCTCACACTGTGGTTGACATCCTCAGTTCCTCCTGGATCCCCACAGCTCCCCCAGTTTTGCAGATTCCTTGTGCAAGGGAGGTTTGCTTTCAGGATGCCTGCGGCGGTGTCCCCAGAGTTTCCTGGAGAGAATAGCGTTTGCAGAAACAGCCCTCTGGGGGCACTGCCGGTGCTGCCCCAGATTCAGGAGTGGCGCTTTTTATAGCCCCACTCCCAGAGCACGTGGTGCCCCTGGAAGCCAGCGCGAGCAGCCCGCATCTGGCTCCCCGCTTTCTCCTGCTCCTGTCTCTCTGAAGGAGGCTGAATGCCGGGATCCACTGCGATCCCTGCGCCGCAGCGCTGTCGACTCCACCACTTAACAGCGGTGTGGTGCTGGGCTGGTCATGTCCCTGCCCTGCACCGTCCATCTCTAAAATGGTAGCCTGTTGTGTGGTTGGCAGGAGCAGATGAGGCGTGACAGGGAGGCAGTCCAGTGACCGTGAGGCAACATGGTGGTGTGTGTGATGATGTAATGACAGCACTGTGAGGTCACACGGTATTGCATCACAGTGACACCATTACCCTGCTGGTGACATGATATGTATGATACACGGTACGGGACAGGGTGCCCTGGTGTTTGGCCATAGCTGGTGCTCAGGGGACAGTGAGGATGTTGGCAGAGAGCTCTTGGCCTGGTCTCCATATGCAGAAACAGGTGGGGATGTCTATGCTGGTGACTAACTGTCAGGTGAAGCGTAGAAGAGGCCTGGCCATAGGCTGGAGCAGGGACAGAGCTGAGGACACAGAGGTGTCCGCTGAGATCTGCCCCCAGCGTGGCTCATGGCTGGCTTAGACCATTTGCAAATAGGGAACCCGGGTTTTGAGTTCTTTGCTAGCTGGTCATTGGGGTGAGCCCCTGTGCATAGCTCTGATCCAGACAGTGTTCTAGGGTTGGTACAACCAGAATGGGCATGGGCAGAAGGTCAAATGTGCCCTCTAGAAGTAGGGACAGGAAGGAGTCGACCAGCCACGTCCATGACAAAGCATGTGCTTGGTGGCTTCCTCTGTGAAAGCAATCAGAGTTTTAGTTATTGCTCAGTAATAACTAACTGACTAAAACCAGTAGCCAATCACAGATGACTGGATGTAGCTAATCGGTGCGGAGGGGACAGGGTAAGACCAGTGAGGTCAGGAAACAACAAAACAATCAATAACCAAGATGAATAATATTTTAAATGAGTACATTAAAGAAAAATGAAAGCAAAATCCTATGAAGAACAGAGAATCTTTATAATAAATTTCGGTTTTACTCAATTATTGAAAAATAAATAAAGTTAATGTGAATACTTAAAAAAAAAAAAAAGAACAGAGAATCAATACTGGAAAAGTCAAGGTCAGTGTCATGGAGCCTTCCTCCACCCCTGGATCCGGACACTCGGGTAGCCCTAGCCTGTCCACCTCTCTTGGCTGAGCACTGGCTGCTTCTTTTCTTTCTTCCTTCCTTCCTTCCTTCCTTCCTTCCTTCCTTCCTTCCTTCCTTCCTTCCTTCCTTCCTTTCTTTCTTTTTCTTCTTCCTCCTCCTCCTCCTCTTCCTCCTCTTCTTCCTCTTCTTATTCCTCTTCTTCTTCTCTCTCTGCTGTGAGCCAACCTCTCTTCACCCACCCCACCCATCCCACCCTACCCCTTGCAGTTCCCTGTGTACCAGATCCCGGCTTGCCTCAGGACCTTTGTGATCAGGGCCGGGAGTCTGAGGGTAGCTTGGCCGAGTGGCCGAGCTTAGTGTCTCCATGAGATTCTAGTCAGGATATTTGCCACGGTTCTTGTTCTTAGGGTCTGACTGGGGACGGGCACCTGTCTCCATCCAGTGGTCAGCCATGGTGCTAACATGGAACCCTGGTCTCTTTCTTCCCTGTGGGCCTTTCTGTGACTCCACCTGAGCATCCAACATGGCTGCCACCTCATGCCCCAGCGCCACCCAGGAGAGCCGGCCTCACTGAGCTGGGCTTGGGGACCAACCCTGATACACTGTGGGAGGGGCACTCCCAGTGTAAGACTAAGCGGGCATCCTCAGGGGGCCTCGGGGAGGCAGCCCACCACACACAACCCTGTATGTGACTCGGCTCCCTGGGCCTTAGTCTTCCCTTTTAGCAAATGGGATCCTTGAAAGGTCCATCAGGCTTAGGAGATAGGATGTCAATCAGTAGCCATGATACGGCCCTATGACCCTCCATAATAACACGTGACCATGTACCTGGGCCCGAGGAGGTGCACTCAGTCTCACTATTAAATGAATAAGAGGTGCTGGACCCTAGAGGCTTGGCATTAGGAGCGGGAATCGGGGAGAAAGAGGACGTGGGGATCTCGACCTTCACCCTGCCCGCCGTCGGAGGGGCCTTCAAGATAAACTTACTTTGGCAAGGATGATGTCCAGAGAGCAAATATTTATTCGGGACAGAGTGAGGGGGTGGTGCAGAGATCGTACCAGGCGGTTGAGCCGATGTGGATTTCAACCTTGGGTTTGGCCTGGCATTGGAAGGAAAGTCAATATTTTTGAGCCCTCACAGTGGGCCAGGTCCAGGGTCCGACCTGCACACACAGTGGAGAGGGAGCTCTTCCAAGCAAACCTGGAGAACCTTCTTGCTGTGTGACCTTAGAGAAGTGAAGCTGCCTCTCAGAGCTGCCATTTCCCCGACCTGTAGAAGGGACAGAGAGGGGTGTAGATCCTCACCTGTAGAAGGGACAGAGAGGGGTGTAGATCGCAACAGGAGGGTCCGGAATCCCGCTGCACCGATGCCCCTCCCCGTCCAGTCCTCACCCTCTCCTGTCTTATCACTGCCTGCCCCCCCTCCATGCTCCAGCCGGTAAGGGTTAAACCCAGTGAGCTCATGTGATCCCCTGAACACATGAATCATCCCCGTGGCTCCTGTGCCCAGCGTGGGGAAGGGGCAGATGCTGTGCCCCCAGGTTGCCATGGCAACCCTGCCTGTACCAAAACTGCAGGCACCTCTCGGCCCCAGATCCACCCTCTTGGGGAACTCGGGACCAGTCCCTTGCATCCCCTCCGGGAGAGGCAGCAGGGGCGGCTGAGAGGGTAAGAGAGGGGAGGAGCTGGTGGAGGCAGCTTAGCCCGGAGCTGGGCAAGTGTAGTCAGAGGCAGGGAGAGGAAGCAGAAGACGCCGCCAGGAGAGGGAGACAGACCGACCGCCAGCCACAGGTCCTCAGACTCCACCTGAAGCCTCAGAGGCACAAGCCCGATCCGGCATCCCTCCACTTCCCCGGGGCAGCCGCGCCTCCCACGCACATGCCCCCACACGCGCGCACACTCGTTGGCACACACTCCGCACACCCAGCAGCAGCAGCAGCAGCATTTCTGCACAGTGCCGACTAGGGTGGGTAGGCAGTCTGGCACGTGAAGTCCCCGAGGGACAGTGAGCGAGCGAGTTGAGACTTGGGGGGGGGGGGAGAAAAAAAAAAAACTGGGGCTGACGCCAGCTCCCAGGCGGCCACCTCCCGAGGCCCCTCCTGCATTCCTGGGCCGTGCACCCCTCGCCAAGACAGGGGGCTGATGTCATTCCCGGCTGCCGCCCGCCGGGCCAGGGGACCCAGGCCGGGTGGCTGCCTCCCTCCGGAAGTGAGTGCGCTGCCTGCTGGCCGGCAGATTCAGCTTCGGGTCTAGAGTCTCCAGCTCCCGGTACTGGTTCAGGTGAGAAGAGCCTGCTGGGGACTGGCCGCCCTCTGTGGTGAGTGGCGGTCCCCCCCAGGTGTGCATGGGAGGTCTACCTGCATGGAGGGAAGTGAGTTTGGGGTGCCAGCCCCCACAGCCTGCTCCTCATAGCCACCTGCTCCTCCTCGAATACAGCAGCGCTGGCCCCGGGGACTAGAACTGGACGTCCTGGTTGGCTGACTTGATGCTCTTGCTGGTGACTAGCTACTGACCCGTCACTGTCCCCGTTTTGTGTGTGCGTGTGTGTGACCCGTGGACGCCTATTGGGCCATGTTTACTTTACTGGGACTGATGCGCCCTGCTGGGTTTCCCGTCGGAGCCCAGAACTTCTTCCCAAGGACAGCCACCGCGGACGGAGGGACCAGGACGCTGGCAGCGCTGGCCCCCTAACTGCCTCGCCCGCCCCCCCCTCCACTCCTCCAGGCTGGCCTCATGGATTACCTGGGCGACAAACTCTCGGTGGCCCAGACGCACATGACCCAGTGGGTAGGCACCGTGAGGCGGTCCTTCCAAGAGGCCCTGCACGTTGTGACAGCCACGGTGAGCACCGATCGGAGCGGGGAGACGGCCAGCCGCACCCCGTTCAAACGCACCTCCTCCTTCAGACACCTGGCCTCCCGGAGCCGGGAGTCCTTTCGACGCTTCTCCGCCCGCAGCCAGCAGAGGTTCTCATCCCTCAGGAAGAGGCAGCCGGACTCCGAGGCCCCCGATCTTGTAAGCTGGGGATGGATGCGTGTGGTTTAAAATAGCAAGGCCACCCTGGGGAGGTCCCCTCCCTCGGGCACCTGGGAGGGGGCCGATTTGCAGTGGCAGCCGGAGAAGGACTTTTCCCCTGCCCGTGAAAGAGTGTGGTCCTGGGACCCTGGTGGGAAGTGGAAGGCTGGGGCTGGCCGCCCTGGGGGTGCAGCACCCTCCTCCTGGACGCCAAGGGGGAACCAACTCAAGGCTCCTTGTCTGTGAGCAGGGCTGCTTCGGGACACTGCGGCCCCCACAACACATGCTCACACCTCTATTTTTAGGGACGCTTACTTGACACCTGCTCTGTCTCCCCTTGCCCGCCCAGGGTGACCAAGTGGTCTTGTCATACGCATGCTGAGTTAACGTTGTGGTCTGTTTGCCATTGAGCAACAGTGAGATCTCTGAGTGATTTCTGAGGGGAAGAGCCTTGGGGGGCCAGGGAGCAGGTGGTTTATCTCACTGGCCTGGGAGCTGAGACTTGGTGAGGGTGGAAGGCTCAGGCCCACCTATTGGGTTCCATGCCTGTCTCTCTTAAGGGCTGGGAGACCAAGGCGATAATAACCAGCCAGGAGAAAGCCGAGCAAGTGGCATCAGGCAGGCAGGTTTGGAGGAGGAAGGGTGTCTGCATGGGCACCCACAGCAAGGTGCGGGAAGTCTGGCTGGGAGACAGGCTTCTCTGATCTTTGATAACTCCGGGGACACTCATCACGTCACTAGCCAGGATTGAGCTTAGCGAGAGCGCCCTGTGTCTTCAGAGAGCTGGCCTCTGCCCTGGGCTGAGCTGGCCCAGTTCTCAGGAGCATTGGAGGCCAGGCACCGAGCTGAGCCAGCTCTTGTATCATCCAGAACCAGTGGCCATGATGGGACCAGTGTGGGGCGAGGGAACCCCGGGCAGGCCCTCTGCGCAGTGAGGTCTCCCGGGAGCTCACAACTGCCCCCAGAGCTGCAGGGACTTAGCTCTCCTCCGCCGGCCTGAGTCACAGAGCAGCCAGGCAGGGGCTCACCCAGGCCAGAAGCCATGCTTGGAGGCTCACATGGGTGAGGGTGTCTTCCTTGTGTTGGGGTCTTCGCTCCTTTGGGGCCCCATCCCTTCTCTGAAAGGTGCAGTTTGGCTGAAGGAAGATAATCTCTCTGTGTATGTCTCAGTTTCCCTGTCTGTGTCTCCTGGCCCTGTCCATTCTTCTTGTGCCCTGATCGCCAGGATTCTCTCCGGGGACACTGGCTCTGTTCCCTGCCCTCTGCCCCAATCCTTCAGGAGCTGTGTGACTTTGGACACTGTCCTACATCTCTAGGCCTCTGGAATGTGCTCATACGGCCACAGGCCAGCCTCCCTGGTGGCCACGCAAGTGCATGAGTGACTGACACAGAGTTCAGCCCCTCACTGTCACAGGGGACACCGGGCGGTGTGAATACTTAGTGTGGGCATCAGGTCCCTCCCACTTAGGCTTGGCCTCTGCTGTGTGACAGGCATGACTGGCTTGGGCTCAACCCATTCTCAAGTCTTCGGTTTCCCTCTGTCCAGTGAGGGGACCCTGCTCTTGTTCTGAGATGGAGTGTGCCGTCAGCGCCCTGCTGGCACGTAGTGGGTGAGCACTTGTCAATCTCTTGGGTACCGAGCTGTCCTACTGTGTGGGGTGGGGCTCTGTGTCCCCCTGCATGAGGTTGGATCCCAGTCCACCTCCTCCCAGATGGTGACTTCGGGCGAGCCAAGGTCCTCTGCCCTCCCTGGACCTTCTTTCTGCCCTTCGAGAAATGGGGTTCTGGGCGGATAAGGCAGTGGGTGTGACCCCTGTCTCGTGTGCGAGACAGCCAAGTCCTTTCTCTCTACATGCCTTCAGAGGTTTCCAACAAAGCGGAGAATCTGCACACACACACACACACACACCCCTTTCGCTCTGAACTTGACTTAAATATTTGTCTCATGGGTGGGAGCTTCCTGAAGCCTCAGAACGTGTGGGCAGGCGGGGGCGGGGCTTCGGGCATTGGTCCTCCTACAGGATTAATCTCCGTCATCTCCCTCAGCTCTGTTCATCCAGAAAAGGCCCTCGGGCTGTGTTTGCAGGAGGCTCTGTGGCTGCCTGGCTGGAAATCTCTCCCCAAGCCGGCCTTGAGTCCTTGGCTGGTGGCTGGCCTCTAGCTGTCCCAGATAAGAAAGGCAGAAGATAAAACAATGCTTTGCCCAGCCCCGGGAGGGAGGCAGGAAGGGTCACTGGGCAGGGAAGGAGGCTGGATGTCTTAGAGGCCCAGAGAACCCGAGGAGGGAGGGACAGAATGGGGGCCCGGGGGACACAGACGGACACAGTGGTGTCAGTCTCAGGAGGCCTGGACATGAGGAAGAACCAGAAGTGTGTGTGTGTGTGTGTGTGTGTGTGTGTGTGTGTGTGTGTGTGTGTGTATGTGTGTGGTGTGTGTGGTGTGTCTGTGATGGATGTGTGTGGTATTGTGGTGTGTGTGTGTTTTGTGTATGGTGTATGTGTATGTGTGTGGTATTGTGTGTGTGTATGTATATGTGTGTGTGTGTGTATGTGTGCGTGTGTGTATATGTGTGTGTGTGTGGTGTTGTGTGTGTGTGGTGTTGTGTGTGTGTGTGTGTGTGTATGTGTGTATATGCAGTGGAGGGGGCTGACTAGGAGAGCTCTGCATGCTGCACAAAGCTGGAGTGGACCCAGGCTGATGACCTTATCCAGGTCAAACCAACCCTTACTGCCTCACTCTTCCCATCTGTGAACTGGACTCCCCTGTTGACTTGTCTGGCCAGTGATTTGAGCCCGCCTCCTACCTTAAGAATCCCTGCTGTAGCGGCCACCCCTTCCCAGCTATGAGGACAGGTTCTGGAACCCTCATGGTACCCGAGTCTGAGATGCTCAAGTCCCCCATGTAAGCTGGTGCAGCGTTTGTGTGGTCTGTGCACAGCCTGGGGTACGCTCTGTCAGCTCCAGGTGCTCTCGGCACCCAGCACGCCACGGATGGCGTGGAGATGGCCCTGTCTGCATCCCCACATCTCAGTGCAGAGCCAGCCCCTACCTGAGTACTTTTCCAGGCAAGCCCCCGCACACACTTCTGGAGCCTGCCACCTTTGCCCAGGCTACCCTTAGCTGTGGTGGTAGCCCGTCAGTTAAGACACTCCCAGGCCACCTGGATAACCCGGGGTGACCCTGCCTCCAAGTCCCTAGCTTAACTGATCCGTGGAGACCTTTATTTCTGAGTGGAGCACACTTGCCTCCCTGGGGCCACTGTCCTAGCCACCACACCAGGCCCTTCCTGTCCGATACAGTCCGTCCAGCAGCCTGAGGGCCAGGTCATCCCCCTGCCTCACCTGGCCCGGGAAGCCATGACTTCTTGCCTTGTGGTCTGGCCCTACCTCCCTTCCACCCTGAGTCCTTGCCTCTGCCCTGGAGTAAACCAAGGATCTAGGAGAGTGGGCTTTGGAACATGGATAGTCTGGGGTCTGTCCCAGGAGAGGCAGGTGAGCATGCACTGGAGAAGAACTTACCCAGTCACCAGCCATCTCCTCCCAGTCAGGTGCCACCTGAGTGGCCTTTGCTTCTCCGGGCTACTAGAAACAGGAATAGGAAAGAAACCAGCTAGGGAGTGGGTGGCCTCCCTCATTGCTCTGGCCTCAGAAGAAGCGCAGAGGGGCTCCACGGGGCGGCGGGGGTGGGTAGGGAGTCATGAGGTGATGCTCAGTGTGCCAAGGAGGCCTGAGGCAGGAGCGTTGGACGGCAGGGCTGAGCCTGGCGTGCAGGGAGAGCTGCAGAAGGCCGGTGGTTGTGACACAGTGCGACAGGGTTGTGAGCGGGACAGGGAGGTGGACAGGGCCTGGCCACGCGGGGCTGGGACCGCTGGTGAGGCGTTGAGTCGCACTCTCCGGGGGTTTGCGACCAGAACGTGCCGTCATCAGTGTGGACCTGTGTGGAATGTTGGATGAGAACAGACTTAGTTATTTACTTATTAGGCACCTCCTGTGTTCCCAGCATGGGAGTCTCGTCTTCTATTGGGTGCCTTCTGTGTACCAGGGACAGACACGTTGCATTTCTTAAGCACCTACTACACGCCAGGCACGGTTTTTGCATCTCTCCTGGATCCTGGTCCCCGCAGAGGTATCAGTTCAGCCACGTAGCCCCTCCTCTCTCTCTCTCCTGCCACTGCCCACACAGAGCCCCCCCTGCCATGCATCCAGGCTTCCAGCTGCACCCCAGGACTGGCATGATGTCACTTGTCCATGGGACAGACAGTTTTCTTCTGGCTAGGCCCCTCCCAACCTCAGGTCTCTTTTCACCCGTCCTGGCGGCGGCGGAATGATGTCACTCGGTAGAGAACAATGGTCCCTTTGTGGACCCAGAGGGCCCCAAGGCTGGGCCCCAGAGCAGGTGCCTCTGGAGTTACATCGGGGTAGGACAAAGGACTTGGCTGCTCCCCTGGGAGCTGCTGGGCCCCTGCTGATCTCCCTGCCCCCAAAGTGGGGTGTGTTCACTTTCCATGTGGCAAATACAGGAACACATGAAAAAACAAAGTCCGCTCCCTCTCCCTCGGATGAAATCCACTTGGCATCCCAGCCTCTTCCTTCCTGTCTTTTTTTTTCCTTTCCTCTCCCAAGCTAACCCCTGGCCTCTGTCTCTTTGCCTTAAAGAAATGGACCGGTCCTCATGGCTCTAAGGAGCTGAGCTAGCTCCCCGGCGCCCTCCGGCCCTGGTGTCTGTGGGCTCCATTACCCACCGTCTGTCTGGACGCTTGGGTGTCTTCCCATTTGGGGCTGTGGGAAGGCCGCAGTGGGGTGGCCTGTGGCTGCTCTGGCCTCTCCGGCCTGTATCCGAGGCCCCCAGGGGCTCTCACTTCCTCCCTCCTTCAGCACCTCCACAGATGAGATGTTTTATTCAGACAAAGGCCTGTTGCTTCCTCTGCAGGAAGCTAGGCATATCAGGAAGGAAGTCTGGAATGTTCCGTGTCTCGGGGAGCGTGGTGTTTGGGCAGGGCGGAGAAACCAGGAGAGCGGCTCATACTGGGTTCATGTCAGCGCCTCCCTGTGCGCCTTGGTCTGCAGCCCTGCCCATTCCTACGCTGTAATCACTCCTGGAGTTCTAAGTCCTCCAGGCACAGCCGCTGAACCCCGGCTGGAAATGTTCTCTTCTGGAATGTCTTCACAGTACACTTGTGGATGTAAAGGATGACGAGGCGATCATAGATATCCAGTCATGGTGGCTCACACTTTTAATCCCGCTACTCAGGAGGTGGAGGCAGGAGGATCAGCCGTTTAGGTTTACCCTTGGCTATGTAAGGAATTCAAGGCGAACCTGGGATACATGAGACCCTGCTTCCAAAAGGTTAGGATTTTAGCAGTTGGTAGAATGCTGGCCGACTATGCCCAAAGCCCCGAGTTCAATCCCCAGCGCTCCACAATGAGGGTGTGGCGGTGCAGACCTGCCATCGGGGCTCTCGGGGGACAAAGCCTGAGCAGCAGAGTGAGCCCCTCAGGAGGAACAGCAAAAGCAAGTGATTATCTTCTCGAATAATTTAATTAAGTTTCTAATCTAATTTTTAGCAATGGTGCTGGTAGGGGTTGAGTCTGGACTCATATGTCTGAGTCCTTCCGTGGTCCCCAGCTGGTGACACAGTTTTGGGAGGTTGTGGTACCTTTAGGGGACATGAGCCGGCTGGCAGAGCCGTGTCCCGGGGAGCAGGTGATTGAAGGTGATATGACCCGGGCTCTCTGCCTCCTGGGTGTGAGGTGAGCTACTTTGTGCACAGAACCTCCCACCACGACAGTCTGAAACCATGAGCTGAGACAGACCCTCTCCGAGGTCCTTCTCTTAGGGGACAAACACACTGTCCAGTCGCCGGCTCCTAGGACCGTCCCATCTGCCTCAGGTGGAGCAGCCAGCTCTGAGGTGTCGGGGAACTGGGGGCCGGGCGTTGAATTCTGGTTCTGCCTCTTCGCCGAAGAGGTAGGTAGATAGCGTGGTTTCTTTCTGCCTCAGTTTCCACTCCTGCCAAGTAGGGTCCCTACCTCCCTCTGAAGCTGTGTCTGAGATGATTTACATCGAGGTTGTGCATGCTTGGCACTGTGTCCTACACGCATTAGGGCTTCCATAAAGGGTTGCTGCTGTTGTGGCTGTCACCTCACACTGGCCGGCAGCCACAGGGCAGCCCAGGGGTTCCAGCCATGCGGTACCTGGTACCCGTGTCCATGCTTATCGGCTAGGTCTGTAACACCCGCACCAAGTCTGAAATGTGCTTCTGCGCAGGCTCCAGCTCCCCCTCCCCATCCTCTGTCTTGGAGCAGTTAGTCTCAGAAGTATCTGGCATGCCCGGAGGATCCTGGCGCAACCTTACAGAGAGGCCCACAGGGCAGGGATTGGAAATGCGTCACCAGGGGACTGGCTCTTCCAAGGCTGGGAGAGGGCACCTGAGAGCCGGGTCCCAGGCTGCAGGTTGAGGCTTTACCTTGGCCAAAGCTGGGCTCCAGCCTCGAGAGGTAAACCCTGAAGTAGTCATTAAATGTCCTCCTTGATCCGTAGTTCTGGAAACAGCGTGAAGACGTGAACGGTTGATGAGGCGATTTGTCGGGTACTAGGTAACAGATACAGACTTCTCACTTAGACCCTCAGGAACGGTCAAGGGACCTACCCAGGGTCCATGTTAGTGGCTGCCTTCCTTAGCTCCAGGGTTCTCGCTCGTGAAGGGGGCTGTGCCTGCAGCCTGCATTCAGGGTCCCAGAGGCCTTAAAGCAAGCCATCCTTTTAGCAGTGAGCAGCGACCTGCTGCTCGGGCCGACCGAGTGCCTTGCTTGGCAAAGTGCTCATCCCCCTGTTTAGCTCATCCGTTCATCAGGTATGTGAGAGGCACCATGTACAGCTGTGGACTCACCACACGGGAGAGCCTTAGGGGAGTGGCTTGTCCCCAGCAGCAGTCTCCAGGCAAGGACTCCTGTCCCTGGAAAGGGAGATCCTGCAGCAGATGTTATAAGGAATTGGAAGTTGTGAAGTCTGGGCTGGGATATGGCTCAGTGGCTTGAGGGCTTGTCTAGACATGCCCCAGGCCCCGAGTTCAATTCCCAGCACTGCACAGACTGGGTGTGATGTCACACATCTGTTGTCCTGGCGTGGACACGGGAGAGAGACTTTGTCTGCCTCAGTGTCCCGGAGATGCACCTAGCACAGTGTGGAGGATGGCGGTGCCACCGGTGTCCCCACCATCCTCTTGTACCATGTGGAGCCGCAGGGACAGGCAGACTGAACACAGGGCGTGGCTTTCTTGGTCACACAGTTTTTCAGGAGGCCCAGTGGCTCTCCACAGTTAGCCCTACAGTTAGCCCTGAGGCTGGGCCGCCATGTGCTGTGTCTGAGGTGGAGCCGAGGCCGAGGCGATTTAACGGGTGGGGATATGTCCTAGCTCATGGTGTCTCGGGTGACTGTGACCTAAGGGGACAACTGTTGTACTCTTGAGATGGCCCCATGGGGCCGTGTCTTAGTCGCTGTTCTTAGAGCTGTGGCAAAACCCCTGACTTAAAAGGCAGGACGTGTTCCTTTTGGCTCACCGTTCCAGGGTGCAGCCTGTCGTGGCGGGAAGACACCATGGCGGGAACACGGGGCAGCCGCTCACTCTGGGGCTAGATGATCCCGACCTTAGGGTGTCCTGCACGTTGCATGCTCACTATGACTCTGGGTCTCTGTCCACCAGATGCCGGTGGCATATCTACCTAACCTTGGGGTATCTTATGCTCTCTGTAGCCCAAGCTGGCCTTGACCTCACGGTAATCCTTCTGCCTCAGCTTCCTGAGTCTTGGGATGACGGGTGTGTACCACTATGCCCAGCTCTCACCCCCAGTTTTGACAGCCACAGGTGTCCCCAAATCTGGAAGAGAAAAATGACCTTTCCTGAGAACCATCATTGTGGATCTACAGAGTCCCATGTAGGAGCTGGCAGATGAGGAGGGTTCCAGTCCCTGCTGGGCTCTGGCTGGTCACATAGCCTCAGTTTACTGACCCGGAGCCAAGCCACAGATTTTTTGCTCTGGGAGCATCCTGACTTTTAGCTTAGGAACCTGGCTCCTGCTATCATTTGGAGTGAGTCTCTTTGGAAAAGCAACTTCCTCCAGCAATAAGTGGAGCCATGATGAACCTGGTTCCAGAGCCTAGGAGACTTAGCCGAACGTCATACAGCAAAAGTGTGGCTTTCATCACGATTCCCTTGACCACGTGTTACCCCCATATCGCACAGGAGGCTGACGAGCCCAGCCCCCAGCCTTGCTAATGCCTTGAACAGTCTGTGAGACCCCACTCTGGGCTGTGAGGCTTCACATGCAAATATTTGCTTTATGCCAAAGCAAGTAACTCCCCGTCCCTCACCAGCTCTTCTGCAGGGCCTGGGCCACACCTGCAGTTCCACATCTGCGGCTGCTCGGTAGCAGGGAACCTCCTCTTTTCTTCGAGATATTTGCCTTTTACTGTGGAGGGAGAACTGGGAGGATTCGGGGGCCGTGTTGAGGCCGCTGCCATCTCCACCCTCAGCAGACATCTTGGCAGGAAGAGCCAGGAAAGTTCTGGAACCTCTGGTGCTGGGTTTGAAGAGCCGCCCACAGGGTAGTGAGTAAATGGTTTTATTATCCATAAAGGTTTTAAGCAAGCCCCAGGAGCCAGAGCAAATACTGCTCAAGGCAGGGGCTTGGGCAGGAGTTCTTCCTTGATGGACTCGGGGGCCTCCTCCACTGCCACGTGTGTATTTCAGCACAGAGGGCCTCTGGAGCTCCGGCTTGGACAGCCCTGTAGTCAGCTGTGTGGGGAGCTGAAGATGAAACACCCTTGCTGCCCTGGAGAAGCAGTGAGAAGCATTGCTCAGTGGGAACCATCTTGAATCCACCCCTCTCCCTGCCAGAGTGCTGGCTCTGGGCCTCTTTTTCTCGTCTGTTTGCGGGGCACTCTGGGGGGACCATTAGGGTGTCTTCAGTGAGCCAACTCAGGGTCCAGGTTCCTATTCTCCTGGTCTGCGATCTTGAACCAGATCCTGAGCCTCAGTTTCCCCATCTGTAAAGGGAACCTCTGTTCCGAGTGGAGAGTTTGAGCTGCCAGCACAGACCGGGTGTCGTTCCCACATGGCTTCACCTACCCCGTGCCCCTCTCCCAGACTCTGGCTTGGTAAATGTCTCCTCTCTAGGCATTTACAAGATTCCCCACCACAACACACCCCTTGACAACAGCACACAGGCCCCAGGCCCCACTGGCGTTTCAAGGCTCAACCTACTTAAAAAGTATTGTTTGGCCAGCAGAATGACACCACTCTGAGCGTTAGGGCCAGGAGAACCGTGAAGAGGGACCCGGGCAGCGGTGTCACGGGGCTCGTGCCACCTCCACCCCCGGCCAGGATCATCTGTTGACTCTGCCCCTCCCCGCCCTTCCTTGGTTGCCTGATCATCAGAGTGTGTTTATGGGGCTCTTCCAGCTGTGGGCTCTTCCAGCTGTGGTTAGTGAGGAAGGGCAGCAGGACACTTAAACCAGAGAATTTCTGTACCCAGCTGGGGCAGAGTGGTGGTAGCTGTGTCCCAGCCTGTGCTGGGGGTCTTTTCTGTGCTCAGGAGTAGCTATGAGCCCTTTGGGGAAGAGATGGGAACAGGCAGGGCCTCTTCGAGAGAGCCCCAGGGAACACAGAGTGAAGTGCCGGGTGGGTCTCAGAATACACCTGTGTAGCAAGACCTGCGGGTGAGGGTGGACACGTGCCCTTTAGTTGTTGGTGTCTGTTGAGCACTTGCTGTGTGCCACGAGGTTTGAGGCCATGCGGTTTGATGATGAGGCCACGCAGTTTGAGGCCCCGGAGCTCCATCAGGGAGGGGACTGGTCACAGCCCTCACAGAGGACGATGCTGCAGAAGGTGCTGCTGTCTCCACCACAAACAGCTCCTCACGAAGAGGTTGGAGCTGAATGAATGAATGAATGAATGAATGAATGAATGAATGAATGAATGCACAAATGGGGTGTGCCTTACTCCTGCTCTGCTCACGGAGGCTTCGGCACCTTCTCCCTGTTCTGCCTAGCGATTCTCTTGCTTATTTCTTTGAGATGATCTGCAACTCACTATGTAGACCAGGCTAGTCCCAGACTTGCGGCGATCCTCCTGCCTCTGCCTCCCGAGTGCTGAGATGAAGGGTGATCATCACCGTAACCGTGCCTGGCTTCCAGCTCTTCTCGTTGGGCCACAGAGCAGTTTTGAGATGTGTTGACCACTCCTGTGATTGTCACTTAGAAAACATTAGTGAATGAGTGAGTGAGTGAGTGAGTGAGTGAGTGAGTGAGTGAGTGAATGAATGAATGAAATCTCAGATTGTCCGGCGCAGGGCCCGGGCTCAGAGGAATTGTGCTTTCTTCCTAGGAATGTGGTTGGTGAGGCAGAGTCCAGGAAGATGCTGTGGCCAGCGTGACTGGATTAAGAACAGTTGGGGACTTTTGTGAGGCACACCCCAGGGGGTATCGGGGAGATGCTTCCACAGAGGGCTAACGGAGAAGAGAGTTCTGTCCTGACTGTGTGTGTGTGGGGGGACCCTCCCGGGGCCTGGGGCCATAGACTGGATAAAAGGAAGGAAGGAGAATGTGAACTGAGCTGTGGCGGTCCCAGCTGAGGTGTGAGCTGTCAGCAGCTCCCACCATGGGGCGGCCTTACCCTCCTCCGATGCACCGCGTCCCCTGAGCTGTGAGCCAAGATGGCCATGTCCTCCATTGGGCTTTTTCTCCTCCAATATTTGGGCACAGGAGAGAGTTAACCCATCCACTCACCCTGTTGCGGCCCAGCTGGCAGTTGCCCCCACCACTACCACGTGGGTTTTCCGTGGGTTCCTCTTCCCAAACCGATGAGTGTTGGTGTCCAGGGAAGGCTCTAGCCTTCTCGGAACTGATTTACATCCCAGCCTCTGTGGCTCGGGCAAGAAGCCCGTGCAGAGCCTCCGTGTGTGTGTGTGTGTGGGGGGGGTGCTGCTACTGTGTTACTAGAGCATGACCTTACCTTCCCGACCTCTGAGAGAACCAAAAGGGAGTGGGTGGGTCACCCTTAGTGGCCAGTGTCCTTGGGTTGGTGACTTTTTATTTTTACAGGACTGGGATGGAGCCCCTGGCCTCCAGTAGGCTAGGCAAGTGCTCTAAGCTGAGCCGCAGACTCGGGCCCTCTGATTTTTTTTTGTAGCTGGATTTCTGAGGACTATGTTCTGTACCCCCTAGACATGCATGGAAGACCTTTCCTTTACTGACAGTTGGTAAAAGCTGTCGAGTGACCCAGGCTCACTCTGGAGGCAGCACCCAGCTAAGCAGCCTCCAGTGTGACTTGGGCAGGACACGTCACAGTCCTGGGTCCCAGCCTGTTCCTTCTCTTATCCCTTTTCTTTTCACTACTTTTTTTCTCTTTGAAGTTCAAGGATAGTTTTACTAGCGTTTAAGAGAAAAACCATAGTGTGGATTAAGTGAAAATCCCAGCAGCCACCAGGAGGTAGAAAGTCACGCCCCTAAGCTAGGCACGGAATAGAAATGACTTTTTAAGAAAGGGGAAAGATGGAGAGACGGCTCAGCAGTCACCGGCCTTTGCTGGACTCAGATCTCAGCACCCACATGGCTCACAACCATCTGTAACTCCAGTTCCCGGGGATCGGATCCTCTTCTGTCTACACAGGTGCTGTACAGAGGAGGAACACACACACACACACACACACACACACACACACACACACACACACACACACTCACATCTTTAAAAAAAAATGAGTGACAGGAATTAAAGTGAACTCTGAAGAGTGGAAGAGGCCCATGAATGTAGCTAGAGTTTTCCTGCCTTGCCCACAGTCAGGACAAATCTCTCTCACCCGCCAGTCCCACAGCCGCTCAGACCCAACCAAGTAAACACAGAGACTTATATTGCTTACAAACTGTATGGCCGTGGCAGGCTTCTTGTTATCTAGTTCTTTTATCTTAAATTAGCCCATTTCTATTTATCTAGATGTTGCCACATGGCTTGTGGCTTACTGGTATCTTTTACATGTTGCTTGTCATGGCGGCGGCTGGCAGGGTCTCTCTGCCTCAGCCTTCCACTTCCCAGAATTCTCTTCTCTGCTTGTCCCGCCTGTACTTCCTGCCTGGCTACTGGCCATCAGTGTTTTATTTATTAACAAATCAGAGCAACACATTTAACATACAGAGCATCTCACAGCACCCAGGGGCTGAGGAGAGAGCCTGCCCCCTTTTTTCTTGGGGACAGTATGCCTTCCTTCATGGGCAGGCTACAGCTAAGCTTATAATTCATTGCCATGTATAATTGCCATGTGTAAGAATGTTATCAAGAGATGCATAGTATGTAAGTCAGTATTTTGAAGATACCGTTTACATGAGATAAAATGCGTAGATTTTTGAGGGGTGGGGAGAGTATCTCTATGTCCCTGTACATTTATCCTATGCAGCCCTGGCTTCTCTATGTAGACCAGGCTGGCCTCAAACTCACAGAGAGCCTCCTGCTTCTGCCTCCCGAGTGCTGGGATTAAAGGCCTGTGCCACCATGCCCAGATAGCTTAATGGATTTTGACAGATGTGTATACCTACGTGACCCACCTTCTAAAGATCCGGAGCATTCTTTTTTATTATTATTATTTTAAGTTGCAAAATATTTTTATTGTAAAAATAATCAATAGAGGTTGACAATGCAAATGTCATCTCAGGATGTTTCCCCTTGGTCCCTGAATTTGCTCAACTCCTGTGTACAGCAAGTTTCCATCCAAATTTCTCTGACTTAATGGTCCTTTTCAAATACGCTTATTGACTACATGTTTATGTTGCTTTGAAACAAATAAAAATCCATCTGATAGGAAAATCAACCAAGACGAAAACAGGAACAAACCCCCAAGCCCTAGTTCTATTGTGCTTTTCTTTCCCATTTCCTACAGGGAGACAGACCTATATAGCTCAGATGCTTCCAAAACTGAACAGCGATGTAAAATTAGTACTGCAACCACATAGTGAGCTACCAGTGAATCTTCCATCCACAAGTTACTGAATCAAACTCCAGGACATCTGCAGAATTATGCAGGCTTTTAAGTTTGGAAGAGAGAGAGAGGGAGAGAGAGAGAGAGAGAGAGAGAGAGAGAGAGAGAGAGAGAGAGAGAGAGAGAGAGAGCTTTTAGCCCTCTGGTTCCCCAGATCTGGAGCATTCTTCTCCCTCTGGAGGTTTGTCTCCAGTTTATCCCCCTGACCTGGCATGCTGTAAACATTGCTCTTGAGCGAATGAGCAAATTAATGAGTAAATGAATGAATGGGTGTGCACTCAGATGCCACCACATGTGACTTCAGAACTCCAAGTGTCATCCCAATGAGCTCTTGTCACCAACTCTGTCCCCTGATGTTTAAATGAACGAGCTGTGCTTCCATGCTGTGGTCATTCAGTTGATTACTTCAGGAGAACACCTTACAGGCAAATTGCTGAGGAAGAAGAATGGTCCTGTTGGGTAGACACAAGGCCATTGGCGAGGGGGGTGAGAAGTCACAGCTTCGTAGATATCTGTCCTCCTCCTGGGGAAACAGGTTCTGAGGCCCACAGTGCCTACCATGAAGGATGTGAGGAGTGTGGGGCTGAAGGGTTGGAAGAGAGAGGGAGCCTCCAGCCCCCAGCCCCACACCTTAAAGCATTCTTCTTGAGTGGAAAGAGGAAATGGGAAGTGGAAACTCCACAGCACACTGCCAGCCATCCCTCCATCAGACAGGGGATTGGAAGGCATGAGGGGTTTAAGCAGAGGGTCCTTGGCAGCTTTTTCCAGCCCTAGAGACCCAAGGCTTGGGACGGGCCCAGACATCTTTATTCTTCACTGCCCACTGGATGTCCTATAGAATCTTCTAGAAAACTCCCTACCAAACAAATACTAGTAGTAGGTTACAAAATCAATTAAAATAGTCAGTAGGCTTCAAACCCACCAACAATGTACTCTCAGAGAAAGAAATTTGGAAAAATACACTATTGAAAATAACTCCAGAAATACATTCTTTAGGAATATACCTAATCAAAGAAGAGAAAGGGCCCCCCTATGATGAAAAATTCACGACACCGAAAAGAGAAATCAAATATAATACTAAATGATAGAAAGACCTGGCATGCCTCTGGACCAGCAGAAGTGATACTGTAAAAATGGCCGCACTACTGAAAAGGGCCCACAGGTTTAGTGGAATGCCTGGCTGAATTCCACGTTCACAGATTTAGGAAAACCAACCCAAACCAACACAGGAACTCATGTGGAACCAGGGAAGCAGAGCGGCATCAATCCTCAGGAGGAAGGACATCGATGGAGGTGTGACAGTGTCCGACCTCAAGTTATGCCACAGAGCTGAAGTGACAAAGGCGGCTGGTACTGGCATCAGAATAGACAGGTAGACCAGTAGGACGGAGCACAGGACCCAGAAATGCACCGACAAAGCTCTACCCACATGATTTCATAAAAGAGGCAAGAACAAATGTTGGGGAACAAAGGGGGACTCGTTCAATCAGCGTGCTGGTAGAACTGGATATCCACCTGCAGGAGAGTGAAGTTAGATCTGTGATGTTGTACAGAAATGAACTCAAAGCGGATCAAAGACATTAATTGAAAACCTGACACGCGGAAACCTCTAGAAGGAAACACAGGGACACTCCTGAAGACACTGGGGTTGGTGGGGACTTTCTGAACAGAACATCAACAAAGCAGGAACCAAGTGTCAACAGATGGGACCTCATGAGAGGAAGGCTTCTACATGGCAAAGGGAACTGCCAACAGAGCGGACAGTCCATGGGACGAGAGGAAATTTCCACCAGTCATACTGCAGACAAGGGGTTATATCCAGATTACACAGAATCACAGAACGTCACTGCCAAGGAGATAAAACTGCCTCTCAGCAAATGGGCTACTGAATTGAAGAGGTGATTTTCAAAAGGAGGGGAAGGAGGAGGACCTATGGACAGGCAGACAGACAAATGGCCAGTAACGATTTTTAAGTGTTCAGTATCCCTAGTCATCAAGGAAATGCAAAGTGAAACTACTTTGAGGTACCACCTCACCCAGTCAGGCATAAAGAAACCCCAGGTTTGGGATTTAAGTTCACAGGGTGCCAGCACGCATGCCTGAGTTAGTTAGTGCCCACTCTCCTGGGCCCAGCGGGTCCCCACTGCTTCCAACTTGGTGTCAGATTTTCTTTCTCTGGGGCTGGGCAGCTGTCTCCAGGCTATTCATGCCCAAGGGACAGTTGATGAAGTCACCCTCCAGGCCCCTGGCTGGCTGGTTCTGTGGCCAGGCAGGTGAAGAATCCTTCACACCAGCCAGAGCTGATGTCACCCCAGGAAAACAGTCGGCACAGGGATGGGGTGAAGGAGGGTGGGGTGGGGTGGGGTGGGGTGGGGTGGGGTGGGGTGGGGTGGGCCCTTCCTCTCCATGGTCCCAGGGCCTGCCTTGCTTGTCCTTGCGAAGGGCTAGGGACGGGGAGGAGAAGTGGAACAGGACCTTCTCCCTGATGGCTGAGGATCTACTTGACGCCCTCACCTCACATCTCAGACGGTGAACACGCGTCCATGTTCAAGCTGTGTCTCTGTGACCTTCAGCAGGTCACGTTGGCCCTCTGTGCCGCCTCTTCCTCGCTGAAGAGAGTGGTAGCAGAACCCCACAGGGCTGTCCTGAAGATGATGATACCAGGTGTCTGGAAAGCTATTTAGTGCCCCAGGGAACTCCCCACCACCCCGTTACTATGGCGATGTATGATGGCGGGGAGGAAGGCGGTTGTGATTTTCCTTTGTGAAGGAAATGGACACACCAGCTCCCTCCTGCATCCCATCACTGACATCAGTGTAACCCAGTAAGACACAGGGCCTCGGAAACTGTGCTCAGGGGAAGCTCTGCTCTCTCCATTTGCGAGTCATTGAGAGTGGCCCTGGGATCCCGGGCAGTGTAGGTGAGGGTCAGGGTCACTGTTCAAACTGCCCAGGCTAGCCTGGGACCAGGGCAGGTGGCTGCTGCTTTAAAAGGTCCTGGTTCTCAGGTGCGGGCTGCGGCCTGAACCCCCTGGGGTGGCAAAGCAGGTTGAACACACTCCCCAGAGTAAACACTGATCCAGGATCAAATCCCACATAGGCAGCTTGACACCCTGGTGCCCGTGGGCAGGTCCTGTCCTTCATCTCCTCATCCGCAAGATGCCTCTGGAGACACAGGAGTCTCCAGACACAGGGTGTGACGGGACCTCCTAGCGGGAGTGAGGATCCAAGGTAGATTTTTTCTAGTTTTCCCTCAGGGTATCAGGGCTAGGAAGGGACGCTGCCTCCCCTGAGTCTCAATTGAGCATTGCCATTACAGTTTCCCCCCTTCATTTTTCTGATCTGGAACTTTCCCGTAAGTCTTTGCTGGAACCCTTGGTCTTATTGAGAGCTGTTCCTCAAAAAAGAATAGCAGAGAGGGTCCCTTTAAGAACCACTTGGTCAAGCCTTAATCTTAACGCAGGAAGGACATCTCAGAGCCTCTGAGGGTGCAGCTATCTCCAGAGATTGCCCGAGGCTCTCTGTGCTCCTGAGACCTTAGTGGAGGAAGCCGCTGTGGGTGGCTTCACTGACCTGAGTGGGCATGTCCCACGGCAGTGAGCACATACATCAGCTGTGAGGTGTCCTTTCTCAAGGTTGCTGATGTGAGTAGGCAGTCGCTTGCAGGATGCAGGATTCAGTAGTCTGCATGGACTGTAGGACTCGGTGCCCCAAGCGTGGTGACACTCACCTGCGCTCCCAGCACCTGGGACGCTGATGCGGGAGGATCCTGAGTGTGGGTCCAGCCTGGGTCGGATAGCAAGACATGTCTCAAAAGCAAACTCAAGTGAAACAAAACCAGAGGGTGTGAATGTGTCCGGCTGGGCGGGCTGTCTTGTGTAACACTGTAGGAAATGCCCCTGGCTGCCTTTCCCATTCAGAGCCTGCTCACTGGATGCATCAAAAGCCTGTTCTGCGAGCTGTATAAAGTCAACCATATACATGCCCTCCCCGGGTTTCACTGGGCAGAGGGAGATGTCCATGCAGTCATGGGTTTCACGATTCCCTGAACAGGCAAGGTGGGCAGGCCCGAAAGGACCCCGAGACTCCAGAGGAGAAAACTTCCGCCATCTCCCTTTGTCCCTAGGGGCAAGTTGAGGCCCGGAGAACGGGGTGACTCAGCCAGAGTCACATGACCCCTTTGTAGTAGACCCCAAACCCCCTATTTGGGATTGAACTGTGGCGGCGGCTGAGCTGTTAGGCCCGCGCCCGGGCCCAAGTGAACTCGGTCATAAGTGAGTGGAGGGTTCCTGGATCAAGCAAACCTATAGTTTAATTAGTGAGATGACCACAGGACCTGGCAGTCGGGTGTGATCACCACGCTGTGAGGGTGGGACCTACCTCCCCACGCTGAGAGAGAGGCCAGGGAAAGCAGATGCCCCTGCTCTTCTAGCCCCGCGGATGCGCGGGGTCTGTCCCTTCATTGCTTTTCAAGGCTGGTCATTTTGTCCTTGGCATTATCAGTTTGTTGAAGCCGAGTCACGCCCCAGGGACCCTAGAACCAGCAGGTTCACTGTCTGTGCTGTGGCAGACCAAAATGCTGGAAGGTCCGTTCTGTCCCCAGCACAGAGGCCCTAGGAGTGAGGGGCCGTGGGGGTCCTGGGCTCAGAGAGGGGAGGCAGCCAGGTGGTGTGGTGAGTGAGGTTGTACATCCCTGCTCACACTTCTGCCAGCTTGCTAGATCCTTCCTGTCCTCTCTCCCTCCCTCCCTCAGTCTCTCCTTCCTAGGGAGAGATCTTAGACAACTCACTCGGGCACTGAACTCACTACTCTTGAGGAGGATGACCCTGGACTCCACACCCTGCTTCCCTCTGCGGTGCTGGGATGTTGGGCATGCTCCATCCGCCACATTTGGTGTATGCAGTGATAGCATTTGAACCCAGGCTCTCCGTGTATGTATTAAGCAGAGCAATCTTACCAACTCAGCTACATCCCCAGCACCCCGCCTCAGTCTCTCCCTGGGTCAGAAGAGCGAGCGCCGTCCTGGATACACAGACTCACACACAGGTTGGTGGAGAGATCCAAAGCTCCTCCATGCTGGGGCATCATTCACCAAACACCTTTCTAATCCTGGCTAGCCTGTCCCACCTGACAGATGCCACGCCAGCCCCGGGGAGGAGCTCCTGCCGCACCCGGCCTTGTCCACACAGATGACATTTGTGATGACTCCAGTCCCCGCTCCCCATCCTTTATACAGCCCAGTGTCGGCCACCGGCAGGGACACACCTTGTAGGCTCAGGAGGTGAAGGCGAAGGCGTAGCAGCCGTGGATGGGTCTTGGGCTGCTCCGTGTGTGTTCCGTCTGTGGGGACTGGGCCTGCCTGCCGTGGCTCGGAAGGAGGCAGCCTCCGGGTCCGGTGCCTTCCGCCGTGGGGACGGCTGTGGGCGACTCCAGTAGCGGCTGCTGCTGTTTTTCCTGCTGTCTTCACACTGTTCAGATTTCCTTCCCACTGCTCAGGCTCAAGTATCGATGCCAGACGTGTGACTAATTAGCGCCTCTTAATTGGGGAAATAAGGCCTTTTAGGTGCTGTGGGAGAGGCTGTCTGACAGGTGTCAGTGCCGGAAGAGGACAGGAAGAGCATTTCCTCCCGGGGCAGCCTCCTCTTCACGTTGCCCACCCGGTTTCCCAGGGAGATTCAGACAGCAGCCACAGTGCACGCAGCCAGGATGGTGGCGGCTAGTGCGGACTGAGCATCTATCTGCTGCGTGCCCAGCACCACTCGGTGCTCTGGTGGTCTTTTTCTACCTCTTATCACGCCCCTAGGCAGGTGTGGGAGCTGAGGCTCAGAGGGGCCAAGCGACCTGCCCGCGGGCCGGCTGCAGAATCTTGGTGGAATCATAGCAAATCATAGCAAAACCACAGAACCATCCCGGAGCTACGGGCTCTAGGGTCGTCTGGGGTGCAGAGTACAGACGCCACGAGATGGGGAGGGAACACGAGCCCCTGGTGTGTGTCTGCCCTGTGTTGTGAGTCAGATGGTATGAAGCATCCGTCTCACTCACTGGCTTTTTATAATGCCTTTCACATGCTCACGCACTCTCTCCTGGGTAAAGACGCAGAGGCCTAGCGACATGGAATGGGTCACCCAGGTCACATGGCATCCAGCTGAGGTCTGGCTGGCTCCGAGTCCCCACACTCGCCCTTCCAAGCCGAGCTTGGTATTTCTGGTCCCGTCCCGACAGAGATAGGAGAATCTGGGGTGAGGCTGGCATATCTCTGTGGGTCCAGCAGAAGCCCTCTGTGAGGCCAGAGAAAACCTAGCCTCAGCTTCTGCCTCCACTGTCCCATTTGTACCGAGGGCCCCTCATCCCTGGTCCCCGCCAGCATTTGGGAAGGACTGGAGCCCTGATGACAGGCTGTGGGATCGTGCTCCACCGTTCCCTTTCCGGGCCTGTGTTTCTGAGGATGCGACCGTACCCAGTAACTGAGTCACAGAAGCAGGGAGGCCAGACGGACGGATGGACGGGGGACATGTGAAGTACAGAGCCCTCCACCGAGGCACCTGTCAGATAATCATGAGCCAGGGCGAGGAGCCCAGGCCCAGTTGGTCAGTTTTTCTGTTTCTAATTTCTTCCTGCTGCTCAATGACAGGTACTAATTCTCTTTTCTGTCTTCAGTGAGGTCTGTTCAAAGCAAGACAGATCTTGCCCTGTACTTCCTGGGAGAGCGATCCTCCTATAGTTCCTGACAGCGAAGACCGTAGATGGGAGAGGTTGAGTGACTTCTGTCCAAGGCTGCCGAGCCAAACTCCCCTCAGCTGCCACAGCCGGCTCTATCGTTTGTTTCCCCCAAAAGCATCCTGCGCCCAGCGGGTGGCTCTTAGTCCACACTCAGTACATACTAGTCTGTTTTCTAAGTACTTGCCTCAAACATTGCCCTTTGTATCTGTCAGGTTAAGACTCGTCTTTGCGGCAGTGACAGGCATCCCCCAAGCTTCAGCCGTTGAAAACAGAAACAAGCTTCCTGGGTACTCTGTGCCATGGACAGTGGCTGTGGCTGTGTCCTGTGTCACGGCTTAGAGAACAGCTTGTCTGGAGAAATTCACAGCCACGTGACTGGCAATACTATGCAGGAATCGGGACTGTTTCTGCCTAGAAATGAGTGACATCATTGAGTTTCATTGGCCAGCGCACGTCATGTGACCTCACCTGGCAGTGGTCCCAGTGAGATCTTTAGACCAGTTTGTCAGGATCAGTCAGAAGAGGTCCCAGCCTTGCTTCCCCATGGTGGCAGGCTGGAGCCTGCGGGTGAACTCTCCCTGCCTTATCAGGGACCAGGTCAGGCGTGCACAGACAGCCTCCTCTGAGCCCTGCATCTCCATTTATATATTTTGTTCCTGTCACTTTATTCTCGGAGGTGTGACAGAGAAATCCAGACATCGGTGAGGGTGCTCAGGCCTGGGTCCACCCTACCCCAGGTCATCCCTGTGTTCTACTCCCCATGTCCACCCCCGTCCGCACTCTGCATTCACCCTATGTCAGCTCCTGTAACCACCCCTAGAGCTCTCTTGGCCTGTGCCTACCCAGCATTCTGTGAGGCATGTCACTTGCCTCCGAGATAGAATCCACACATTTCCGCTTCCTGGTGGCTCTAGGAGGGTTCAGAGATCTCAGGCAGGGTGGAGTGTCAAGACCCCTCCCTGTGGCTGGCTGGGGGGCGGGGGGGGGGGGTGGCTCGGCAGGTTGCTGGCTTCTGGAGGAGCCCTGATTGCTGGGGAGACCCTAGGAAGTGGAAGAGCGTGTGTGATAGGAGTGGAGGACAAACCTCCAACCCGAGACGGGCTTAGCCTTGGACGCTGACTCTGCCACCTGCTTGCTGTGAGGCCTTGAGTTTACTGCACAGCCTCTCTGAGCCTTGTCCTCTGGAAGAGCAGTTTTTACCGCTGTCTGTATCCAGGATGTACAGGGGACAGCAGCATCCCTGTCACCTCTGCTTACCAAATGCCTGTGACAAGGCCGTGTACCTTCTTCTGAGAGAGAGGGACGGAGGGAGGGACGGAGTGAGGGAGGGAGGGAGGGAGGGAGGGAGGGAGGGAGGGAGGGAGGGAGGGAGGGAGCAAAAATCCGGACAACAGAGGCCCCGGAAAAGCTCAGGGTGAAGGATGGCACTGTGGAGGCATCTGGGGGAAGGAAGGACACCCCAGTGTGGGGACTCTTAGTGAGACCTCCTTAGTGAGACCATGCTGTGGGCAGCTGTGCTTGTGGCCAGGGGCTGGTGAATGAGATGAAGAGGTGGGGACCAAAAGAAGCCACCATGTGTGACAATTTCCTGTGACTCCTGTGGTTGTCTCAAAGCGTCTGTGGTTAAGAATTCAGGCAGAGGGGGCTGGAGAGATGGCTCAGAGGTTAAGAGCACTGGCTGCTCTTCCAGAGGTCCTGAGTTCAATTCCCAGCAACCACATGGTGGCTCACAACCATCTGTAATGAGACCTGGCGCCCTCTTCTGGCCTGCAGGCACACATGCTGTATACATAATAAATAAATCTTTAAAAAATTAAAAATAAGATAAAAAAAAAGAATTCAGGCAGAGGTCTTCCTTCCCCACCGGTGGAGTTCAGCTGCCTTGGGGGGGGGGGGACATCGAGGGCTAGCCCAGGACCTCCGTGATGTTCCTCCCCACGTGGCTGCCCCAGAAGGTCATGTGCTTTATTGGCCCAGCAAGGACACTCTAGTGCGGGACAGCAAGGTTGAGTCACACCCTTCCCCATGCAGTGTGATCGTGGGGTCATGTTGGCATTCACCACATGCAATCCACAGCAGCAGATTGGTGTGTGAGGCAGGGGGTTTTGGGGGAAGTGAAGGAGTCTTGGTAGGACCGGGTGATGGCTTGGGGCTTAATCTGTGTGTCATGGCAGGCTCTTGGGCGGATAGCACCATGGGAGTCCACGCCTGTATTCCGAGCTGCTTCCACAAACTGCACGGCAGTTCTTACGGCGTTACCGTCTCCTGGTGAGGATGCGGCTGTGTGGGAAGTTAGAAGGGTGGTGTTCTCCTTCAAGCCTTTCCTAGAGTTTCCGTGGGCTCCGGGAGGAAACTGTCCCTGAATCTTGATGATTTCTGAGACAGTGGTTGGAATGTAAACTCAGAGTTCTTCTGGGTTGGGTGGGACCCAGGCCTGGCTGTGTACACCTGCGATCCCAGCACTTACCGGTAGGTCAGGTGGTGGGAATCAGTAGTTCTGGGCCAGCCTGGGCTACATAGATGGTTCCAGACCAGCCTGGGCTATATGAGGTCTTTTCTCTCCTTTTCTTTTCTTTCTTTCTTTCTTTTTTCTTTTTTTTTAAACTGTGCCTTGTGGCTGGATCTAGATTTATATTTTACAGTAACTCTTAAACTGGGTATGGCTCAGTGGGGAGCACACCCCCCCCCAGTATATTCTAGGCCTTGGGTTCTCTCCTCAGTATTGTAAGAAAAAAAAAACCTTAAAATTAAATTTGACTCTTCAGATTTTTGGGGTGACTCCTTTATAGCTGTCCCAGCCTCTCTGGAGCCATCTGGAGATAGTGGTTATTTAGAGAGCTCGCGGGTGGAACTGGGTTTTCACTTTCCTGTGCGTGTGGCCCGGGGTTCTCATCTAGATGCGGGGTTCTGGGGCAGCCCTGCTGCCCCTGTGCCTATGGCTGCCCGGGCGTCAACCAGACCCCAGCTCTGCTCTGCAGAGCCCTGTGGCCCTGGGTGAGACTCATGTTCTCTTCTTCAGCCCCAGATCTCCCCATCTAAGCGTAGTCGGGTGGGGAAGGTATGGTGGGTACACAGGAGGCAGCTTTTTGAGACCAAGCAAGCACCGGGCTAGACCCTTCTCAGCCCTACTACTGCGGCACACCACCCACAGGAAAACCCCGGGGAGGGGCCTCTGCACTGCAGCAGCTCCTGGTTGCCTAGCAACGGGAAGTCCTCCGTGGCGGGTGTTCTGATTTATGAGAATATTTTACCCCCGGGTGCACCGCTAGCCAGGCACTCAGGAGGGCAAGCCTTGGCAGGATGCATCACGGGTGCTCAGCACCTTCCCTTAGCCTGGGCCAGCTTCCTGGAGGTCTGGCTTTGAAGTATGTCTTCTGGGTCCATGAGGTTTTAGGCGAGCAGAGTGTCACCCTCCACGGGGACAGTCCATAGGAAGTTTAGGACGCCCTCCAAACACAGGCAGGGAGGTCAGTCACAGTTTGTTTCCCAGATGTCTTTTGTTTATTCTTTGACAGTTGTATACACGTTATCTTGAACACGTCCCAAATCTTCCCCCCCTACCCCATCCCACCCCAACTTGTCTTCCTCCTGACTTCATGTTCTCTCTCTCTCTCTCTCTCTCTCTCTCTCTCTCTCTCTCTCTCTCTCTCTCTAATAACAAACTGAGGACTGTGAATGCCGCCCTGTCTTTGCTGGCTTGGTCTTGTGCAGGTAACCACAGCTGCTGCGAATTCACATCCACAGGACAGTTTCCCATCATTCCTTCCCGTCCTCCGTCCCGGGAGGGTGTCCCTCGGCTGAGCTTCTCAGTCCCCTCAGAGCTTGACGACTTAGGAGTCTCTGCCTCATGTGCTGCTAATGAGACTCCCTGCCCAAGCGCCATCAGTGGGCGGGGAAGAGGGTTGGGTCCCAGTTATCTCCTGGCCCCTCACCCACATCCCCGAACAAGGAAAGGGGCCCCTCCTACGTTGGAAATAGCCTCACACACTGGCCTGTCTCAGATGGCTCAGAGCACTCACTCAGCCTGGGGGTGGGCAGATGCTTCCCATACAGTGTAACGGGGTGGGGTACCGTGCAGTCTGTGGAATACCACAGTGAAGGTGAGAAGCAGGCTGTCTGTCCTGTGCTGAGGTCCGCCTGTATCCTCTCAGGCTTTCGTGGTCCAGACCCAGGTTAAGATGTGGGGGCAACAGTGGTTACGACAGAAATGCCCCTGCCTCCGGCACTTTCTACTGAACCAGTGAACCAGGAGTCTGGTAGATACACAGACGGTGTAAAGGGTTAGGATGGGTAGATGAGAGCCCCCCGGGTCACCAGTTCAGGTGGCAGGGGGTTGAGCTGCCTTTGGTGTGGAAGGGAGGCCTGCCCATCATGGGAAGGCTCTAGGGAATGGCGGTGTCCACTTTGAAGCTTCCCCCTGCCCAGCCTGCTCCACCCTCTATGAAATGACGTCAGGTGGATGGTACCCTGGGAGATGCTGGGTTCTGTTTATCTGCTTCCAGCCCTCCTCTGCTAGGTGCTGCCTGGGCCCAGACACCATCATCTGCCTTGACTGCCCTGTGCCCCAGCACAGACACACCCTGTCCCCCACAATGTCCACTCCGAGTCCTGACAGCAGGACATTTTGGAGTTGGTTTTACAGCAGTTCTGCCACTTGAGAGCTCTGTGGCCTCGGGCACGTGAGTTAACCTGTCTCACTCTTGGTTTCCTGTCTGCTTCAGGAGGAAAGGGTTTATTTGGCTTACACTTCCACATCACAGTCCATTAGGAAGGGAAGTCAGGGCAGGAGCCTGGAGACGGGAGCTGATGCAGAGGCCATGGAAGGGTGCTGCTTACTGGCTTATTTCTCCTGGTTTGCTCGGCCTGCTTTCTTACAGAACCCAGGACCACCAGCCCAGGGATGGATCCACCCACAGTGGGCTGGGCCCTCCCGCATCAATCACTGATTAAGAAAATGCCCTACAGGTTTGTCTATAGACCGTGAGATGGAGGCGTTTGCTCAATCGAGGTTCCCTCTTTCTTGACTCTAGTTTGTGTCGAGTTGATAAAGACAAGTGTGGTGTTCCATTCCCACCCCCAAGGCGGTTCAGAACCTCTCTCCTCTGGCTCTGCCCACCACAGGCTCCATTAATTAGCCAGGCCTGCCAGAGCCCGGTGAGGCTATGACCTGTGACCGGACTGACAGTATCAGTAAGACCCAAGCAGAGTCGGGGTGGGTCCCCCACAGGAGGCCAGACCCTCAAATTCAGGGAGGGAGCCCCCTTTTCTGGCGTCTGCCTCACCCCCTCCCCAGCTTTGACATTTCTTGTACGGGAGCGGCTGGGTTGAGTCCTTCCCTTTAGGGATCCTGGGTCCCCGGAGCCACCGGACAGCCACAGGCCCCCTGAGGCTGGGGCCCCACGTGGATTCTCTAATTATCAATGGAAGCAGTGCCCTACTGCCTGCTACATTCTATAAATAGGGAGCCGGAGGAAGACTTGAAAATGCCACCAGCTCGTCTCTGGGCGGGGGAGTTAAAAACAGCTCTGCAGAACCAGCCCTGCGCTGGAGGCCCAGGGTGGGGACAAGCAGGGGCATAGATTAGACCACATCTATTCCTGTGGGCCAGGCCTTCCCCGGGTGGGACAGCGGCCATGACTCACCCAGGACCCATGATGGCCTCAGCACCCAGGGACGTTTGTGGTGGGGAAAGGGGGACCCCAGTGACCCCAGCGTGTGCCTCCCCAGGAAAGAGGGAGGCAGAAGGCAGCTCCCAGTGCTCCCTGGAAACATCGGGAGCCCCATAACCTGCTAGCCACATCCCCACGCCTAAAACAAGGTCCTGGGTACCCAGGCTGGAGAGCAGTACTGCCCCCCCCCCCCCAGTGGAGGCTTGTGTTCTGCTCCTGGATGCAGAACCTAGTGGCACATTTGAGACCTGGCTCAGGTGGCCATGTCCCACTGACTGGAATGTCTTATGTGGGCAATTTGGGATGATGATCATGATGATGATGATGATGATGATGATACATAACAATTTTAGTAACTGCCACTATGTTTAGGTTCAGAGAGGTGAAGCCAAGGGCTTCATGGCCAGTGGGGAGCAGGGCCTGGAGCTGGGGTCCCTGAACTGCTACTGCAAGGCCACAAGCTGCTCAAATCATCCCCACCCCCTGCCCCTGTGCGTGCGTGCGTGCGTGCGTGCGTGCGTGCATGCATGCGTACGTGTGTGTGTGTATGCATGCTTGCATGTGTGTGTGCGTGCGTGCCTGTGTGTGTGTGTATGCATGCTTGCATGATTGTGTGTGTGTGTGTGTGTATGCATGCTTGCATGATTGTGTGCATGTGTGTGTGTATGCATGATTGCGTGCGTGCGTGTGTGTGTGTGTGTGTGTGTGTGTGTATGCATGCTTGCATGATTGTGTGTGTGTGTGTATGTATGCATGCTCACATGATTGCATGCGTGCGTGTGAGTTGGAACCCAGGGCCTCCTGCCTGCTAGGCAAGCTCTGAGCACCACTCCCAACCATGATTTTTTGGCAAAGCCTCACCACAGACAGAGCCCTGGCTTCTTTATAAGGATGATTTGAGCCTCAGCCTTCCCAAGGCTGAGATGGCTACCTGTGCCGCCCGGGAGCCCTCGGGGTGGTGTGGAGGCCGCCATGGTTGGATTCTCACGCTCCTGACCCGGTGTCTCAGTGCTCACCACCCCTGGGATTTGAGTTCTAGGAATGAGGTGTGGGCAATGTGTCCCCACCCCTGTCTGGAGCAGGCATTTTGAAGCTTCAAATTTGATTTTTTAAAAAACGAATTCATTTATTTTTAATGTATTTGCATTGGTGTTTGCCTACATGTATGTCTGTGTGAGGGTGTCAGATCTCGGAGTTACAGACAGTTGTGAGCTGCCATGTGGGTGCTGGGAATTGAACCCGGGTCCTCTGTAAGAGCTGTCAGTACTCTTAACCATCTCTGCAGCCCGCTCAAATTTGATTTATTTATTTATTTATTTATTTTTATTTTTTTACCCTCAAGCATCACATTGATGAGACGGGCCAGCAAGAAAGGGTCTTCTGTGGGACAGTGGGCGACCAGTCGGTGTTTAAAAATGAGAACCGAGTACTGTGGGGACTGTTTGAGATCCCAGGAGCTGAGTGACCCTGGCCTTCCGCCCACTGAGAGTCCCCTGGATCATTTTTTTTGTCTTGCATGCATCGCTTAGCTTCCGCGTTTATCTGCATAGAGTAGGCACCATGCTCCGGCTTGGAAGTGGTTAGTGTGCGAGCATGTGAAGGGACCATGGTTTGGAGCGGCTGGGAGGGAGGATAGAGTGCGGGGTCACAGCTCCTGCTCCTGGGCCCTTCGTGTAGAGGTGGGGAGGGCATCCGGGAACCCGTGTGGCGTGGCTTCTCACCTGGATGGCTCCAGGGAGGAGCCGCCTGCGTGAGTCCTGGGGCCAGCTGGCACGGAGTGGCTGTCAGCCCGGGACCTCCAGCTGCCTGTGAGTGGGAGCGCGGTGTCTTGAAGCGCTTTGTCGTGGGAGTCTGGGCGGGCCCTGTCACCTGGGGTGCAGCCTGCTCTGCCCTCCCTCGTGAGATCGCACAAGCTGGCTGCTGGTCGGGGGAGGGTTGTTTTCTGGAAGCTGCTGCTGTCTCTGCTGCCTTATGGTTCCTATAAGCCCCGCCCACTTCACAGCGGCCCCGCCTCCTGCCATCCCTACCAGGAATCCCCTAGCAGCCCAGTTCCTGTAAGCTCTTAGCCAATCCATCCGTCATCCAGCCTGTTAGGCTTGAGAGGCGATTCCTCTGACCCACTGAACTGAAGATCGCCGTCACCTCTGAGCATTCCCCGTGTGCCTGTCATATTGCTCCACGCTCCCCATGACCCAGCAGCCTCCACACTGCCAGCCTGGACCCTGGACAGTTGAGGTTCTGAGAAGTGACCGGCCCAAGGTCACGCAGCTTCTAGATCCAGGGAGCTCGAACCAAGGTCTGGGTCTGCCAGACCCCAAGGAAACCCCGCCTCTCGGGCCCCAGAGCCTGTGCGTCCATGCTAGCCTTCGAGGCTCTCACAGGCCGCATCCTTTACCTCCTGACTCCTGGAGTTCCCGGAGAGCAGAGAGGCGCTGCCCGTTCTTCTTGTCCCTGAATTCCCAGCTTCTCTCTCTCTTTCCCCTCTGCACTTCATCCTGTTGCCCCCAAAGTCAGACCCTGGAAACCCCCTTCCTCCCCTCTGTGGAGCTTGAGGGGTAGTTGCCAGTTGTGTGCAGAATCCCGAGGTTGGGCTCTGCCGAGCGCCCCTCACCCCGGGGCCGTCCACCCACCCACACTCTCGCCCCGGGGCCGTCCACCCACCCACACTCTCGCCCCCGGGCCCTCCACCCACCCACACTCTCGCCCCGGGGCCGTCCACCCACCCACACTCCTCACTTGCTCTGCCGTCTCCAGCTCTGGATTCTGCCCTGGCCAGGCCTGGGTTTCACACTTGGAAGGGATGATGTGCCGTCCTTACAGACAGCCAGGTCAGCGGCTACTCGGCACGGGTGCTCTGGGGCTGGATCCCGACCCTCCGCTGTGGCTGGTCCTGTCCTCAGGCCTGTGAGCACAGGCCTTGTTTGTCGGCTGCATGGGACCCACTTGTGGGTGTTACGGCTCTTTGTTCAGCCAGACCTGCGGACTTTTGGACACTTAGGCTCTTCTCAGCTTTTCTGTCTAACAAATGACACTGCAGTGAACACCACAGGTCATCTATAACACTGCAGTGGACACCAGTGGTCATCTGTAACACTGCAGTGGACACCAGTGGTCATCTGTAACACTGCAGTGAACACCAGTGGTCATCTGTAACACTGCAGTGAACACCACAGGTCATCTATAACACTGCAGTGAACACCACAGGTCATCTGTCACACTGCAGTGAACACCAGTGGTCATTATTAACACTGCAGTGAACACTAGTGGTCATCTATAACACTGCAGTGGACACCACAGGTCATCTGTCACACTGCAGTGAACACCAGTGGTCATCTGAAATACTGCAGTGAACACCACAGGTCATCTGTCACACTGCAGTGAACACCAGTGGTCATCTGTAACACTGCAGTGAACACCAGTGGTCACCTGTAACACTGCAGTGAACACCAGTGGTCACCTGTAACACTGCAGTGAACACCACAGGTCATCTATTACACTTCAGTGAACACCACAGGTCACCTGTCACACGGCAGTGAACACCAATGGTCATCTACAACACTGCAGTGGACACCACAGGTCATCTATAACACTGCAGTGGACACCACAGGTCATCTGTAACACTGCAGTGAACACCAGTGGTCATCTATAACACTGCAGTGAACACCACAGGTCATCTATAACACTGCAGTGGACACCACTGGTCATCTATAACACTGCAGTGGACACCACTGGTCATCTGTAACACTGCAGTGAACACCAGTAGTCATCTATAACACTGCAGTGAACACCACTGGTCATCTGTCTTCACAGCTGCACAGGCAGTGACTTATGTGACTCAAGACAGTGCAGTGACAGACATGTGCAAAGAGCATGTATAGTTTTGAGGGGACTTGAGGCCACGGCCAGGGCTGGTGAGGTAACTAAAAGCCTGCAGCGTCAGCTGAACCTCAGTGAGGGCACACATGAGCACACACAGATACCCATATGCACACACATGCAGACATGCACAGAGAGACACAGTGCACACATATACATGCATGCATACATACATTTGCACACTCAGTCGTGCACACATGGAGACACGTACACATGCGCACAGGCTCCTGTATGTACAGATGCCTGTGTACATGTGCACATTTAAACATACACGTGTACACATGGACTTACATGTGCACACGTTGCATACATGTGCAGACACACACATGTGCACATGCTGACAGGTAGTAGGGAGACTCATCCCTGTGTCCTGTGGCCAAGGCCTGCTGAGGGCCGCTGAACTGTCCTGACCCAGCAGCCCTGACAAGCTCGCTGAGCTCCATGGAAAACAGGCCTGAGGGTGTCCGCTGGGTGTTTCCCGTAGCCGCTGGCCGGGTGGAGCTGGGAGGATCCAGCTGTGGGGTTCTAGAAGGTCTGTGAACACAGCCCGAGTGGAAGCAGGAGGAAGCTGGCCCAGCGGCTGGTTTCCCGTGGCTCAAGGCTCCTGTCCATCAGCAGGAAGTTTGTTGCCCTCCCCCCCACCCCCCGGGACAGGGAGCCCCCGGAGAGGGGTCTTGTGCTAAGCTCAGCCCGCCTCCTGGACGCTCTGCACAGGCCTGCGACCAGCAGCCCACTTCCCCTCAGCCCTACAGCGGTCTCAGAGGCAGAGCGTCCAGTGTCCGGGCCATCCTTGCTCTGCCCCCCCCAGACCCCCACCCTAGCCCTCCCACCCCCGTCACACACTTGCCCAGAGCTGACCCTCTTCAAGGCCGCGTCACACACCCTGCTCCAAGCCCCTTGTCCTGTTGCTGTGAATGTCTGTGCGTGGCCTCCCTTTCGTGAGGCCCAGGAAAGCCAACCAGTGTGGCTCTGGGGGCCAGGGGCTCCCGGACCCCCGTTCTGCCCTTGCGCTGTGGACTCTCCTCTACTGACTCTGCCCGGCACTGTCCTCTTCCCAGACCGGTTTCTCTTTTCAGTTTTGTATCTGTGTTTGTGCTGTGGTGCGAATGGGAAGGCCAGAGCATGGGGTTTTTTTTCTGCCGTGTGGGTACCGGAAGTTGAACTCAGATCATCAGGCTTGGTGGCGAATACCCCGACCTGCTGATCCGCTTCGCTGGCCCTTCCTCCATTTCCGATGGCCACATGGTTTCGGTCCCACGCCATGGTGGGCTGCTGTCTGTGAACCAGGCCCACTTATGGGATAGCCACTGGGCAGTGTTTTCTGCCGTTGAAGATGGTTGTGCTGTGATTGTCTCTGGGGCATGTTTACTGTGTGACTGTTCACGTGGATGCACTCCTGCATGCTGTGTGCCCGCCTCTGTCAGTGCGTGTGAGTTGGATGTTTGAGGGTACTTGAGAGTTCTTGTGTGTGCGTACACACGTGTGCACACAGTTTGTAGTCTGTGCTTGTGCATGCGTCTTCATTTGGATATATGTTTGTATGGGTGTGTACTGTGTGGGCTGTGTGCGTAAGGATTCTGTATATTCACAGCTGGGGGTCTCGTCTGGCGCCTTTATTACGTCATCAGCAGGCGACTGGGTCCCAGCCTAAAAGCCGGTTGTGCACCCCCACACGCTCTGTGTGTGTGTGTGTGTGTGTGTGCATGTGCGTGTGCGCGTGTGTGTGTGGGGGTGCACACATCTGTGCCTGCGTGTGTGCCAGGCATCTATGTTTGTGTGGATCACTTTGGTGAATTAGGAACACTGGAGACGGAGCGCATGGTGACCTTACAATGTGAGCATCCCGCGAGTATGGCTGAGCGGCCGGCCGCGTCACACCCAGGAGAGGTGCCCCTCTCACTTTGGAGGGCTGGGGGCTGGTCCTGAGGCTGTGGCGACACACCCAGCCTGCCGCTTTCTTTCGGGTGGGCTCACACTTGCGCGCCGGCTGCCACTCTGTCGCCTGACTCGTAGTCCCTTGCCCGAAATAAATCGGGAGAGAGTTGACATGTGATGCTTGAAAAAGGAAGTCAAGTTTGGCCCACTTGGGCTGTTTTAAGAATCCCTGGGGTGGGGATGAGGAGGCACTGGGGAGGGGGGAGAGGAGGCACTGGGGGGGAGGAGACAGTGTAGTCTCAGGCCTTTGTGTAATTATTTCCCCCCTAAGCTTAGCTCCCTAATCACCTGCACGTGTCATAGAATGCACAAGGAGGCAGAACAGGAGGCCATGGCTCCCTCTCCGTCCCGCTGCCCGTGGGCTCCCCTGGGCTTTCCCTCGCCAGCCGGGGCCAGGCTAGGCTGGGACCTGCAGTGACCGAGGTGTGTCCATGGTATTTTCCACTTCAGATATTTTCTTAAGCCGCGCTGCGCAGGATGCAGCCCCAGCGTAAGCCGGGAGGGCTCTTGTCCTCTTATCTGATGCAGCGCGGAGGCCCCGTGGGTTCTCAGGGTCCCGCGGGACCCCCGCCTGCCGCCACAGCTGTCACCCCCCTTTACAGCCTTCCCGAAAGCCAGGTTTGCACATTCGTCTCCGAAACCAAGCCCCCCCCCCCCCCCCCCCCCCCCCCCCCCCCGCAGACCCGCTGCCTGGCATGCACGACCCTGTCACTTTGGGAAAAGCTTGTCCCAGGGACACAGAGACAAGGTGTCTCTGCCGGAGCCATCTTGCCATAGCCCATGGGCTGTGGCGATGGTTCTCCTGCTGTGCAGAGCCGAAGCCCAGATCGTTTTAGGACAAGGTTCCTTCCCCTGCTGCCCTCACAGCGGGGTAGCCTGGCAGTGTTGGGGACACTAAGGGACCTGTGGGTCTTGACTGAATGGTGAGTCTGTTGGCATGCTGTCACAGTGTTCGGTAAGATGCCTGGGCAGCTGGTCCGCAGACGTGGGCACTACGTCCTGTACTGGCCTCTGCTCAGCACTGTCCCCATGCCGAGTATGTGCAGACTCTGGTCAGATGTTTAATAGACTCCCCCAGCACCCTAAGCACCCCACATCCCATTTTCCAGATGCGGAAACTGAGGTTGCAGAGGGTCGTTGCAGCTGGCAGCCGGCAGAGCTGGCTTTGCCCAGGGCTGCTGGGTCACAGGGTCTTGCTTAAAATGGTTAGCTTGCTCCACCCCTGCACGTGGGGCTGCCGGGACAAGTCCATTTCATGTCTGCAGTGCCAAAGGTCGAGGTTTGGGCTGCTCATGGCCAGGCCCTATTAGCTGATCTATCGAGTGTTTGTGAAACTGGATTTGGTTCAAGCCCCCAGAGATGGGCGTCATCTCCTCCTCTGAAGCCTCGGAGGGTCGCTGAGACCATCAGCCTCACACCCCTGACTCACCAGGAGATGAAACGGGGCACAGAGAAGGGCAGTGTCTGGCTGGGGGTCATTCAGGATGGGAGCCGAGTGCACACAGGTGTGAGGGCAGAACCACCGAGCTGTGGCCGGGATGGGCCCATCCGGCCCCCCTGGTTCTGAGGCGCAGACACACGTGGCTCTGTCCTGGGTGTGTCTCGGTGTCCGTCTGCCTGGTTGGGGCTTGTCCTCTGTGTGTCTGTCTCCTCCCATCCTCTCTTCCGCCTGCATGTTTCCTGAGTGCTCGTCGCTAAGTACTCTCGCCCGGCTTGGCTCTCAGTCTAGCTGAAAAGTAGTTAATGGGGTCCAGCTGCGCCTCAGAAGCCAGAGAACTCAGGAATGTGAGCACTCCTGGGCATCCACCAAGTCCAGGGTCACGACCCAGCCCTATGGCTTTCTAGTCATTCAGGTGATTCTATGATTTCTAGTCATTCATGGAAACCCTGCTCTGGACCTCAGTCTCCTCCCCTGTGAAATGGTCCACACAGGGTCTTGCACCACTGTGGTGATATCTTGTGTACCCTAACAAAATTTACCTGAAGGTCAGAGAACAGAACAAGCCACTAGATTAAACATAGAGGCCAGGCATTGGTGGCACACACACCTTTAATCCTAGCACTCAGGAGGCAGAGATCTGTCTGGATCTCTGTGAGTTCAAAGCCACCCTGGACTGTGGGAGATTGATGGAGTCTAGGAGAGAAACAGAGCCAGGCAGTGGTGGCACACGCCTTTAATCCCAGCACTTGAGATCTCATGCCTTTGCTTGGGAAGCACACACACCTTTAATCCCAGAAATTATGGTGGAGAAAGATTTATAAGGTGTGAAGAGACAGGAACGCGAGGCTTTTCAGGCTGAGGAGTCCTAGAGGTAAGAGGTGGCAGTGGCTTGTTCCTTTGTCTCTCTGATATCCTGGCAAATTTTATTGGGGTTCACAATACATCACCACACACCACAGGCTCATTGGGATGAGTAATGAGTACAGCCTTGGTGCCCCAGGTCCGGCCTGAGCATGGGAGCGGCAGTGGGCTTCGGAGTACTGAGACAGAGCAGGTGTCCCCATGCCAGGGGGGTCCATGACTGCACGGCTCCCCACCCAGCTGGGGTGTAGAGTGGCTGGGGGTGAGGGGCAGGCTTCTCGGATTCTTTGGAACTGCACTGTCAGCTGTGGCCGCTTGACTCAGGGCTCTTTCTGAGGAGATGTGTCAGACACTCCAAAATACACGCAGGCATGGTGTTCTCCCCGTTCCTCCCCCACAGTATCAACTTCCCTGGGTTGGGAACTCATTCCTACTCACTTTACTACATGTATATATATATGCATTTGCAGAGACATGTATCCCCAGTGTATGTAACCAACAACTACTAGAGGCCTGGCATTTTCCCAAGGCCTTGGGCTGCAGATCCGGAGTCAACAAAACCCCGCCTGAGGGCACGCGGTCTTGCCAGCCTCCTGCTCATAATCAAGTTTTATGGCACACATTAGGGGTGTTTGTTTACTCTCCAGGTGCATTAGGTAGTACTCTGTTGCTGGCACAAGACGCCCAACAAAAGCATCCTGAGGCTCACAGCTGGAGTCCATCATGGTAGGAAGGCGTGGATGGCAGCTGGGGGGTGAGGTCAATGGCACCCACAGTCTGGAAGTAGGGAGAGGTGGATGGATGCTGGCACTCAGCTCACCTCCTTTTTATTCAGTCTGAGACCCCGGCCTGTGGGATGGTGCTGCCCTCACGTAGGGTGGCTTCCCTCACGTAGGGTGGGTCTCCCACCCAAGTTAACGCCCCCACGGACATGCTCAGATTCTAGACCATGTCTCGTTGACAGTCGACATTGAATGCCACCCAAGCCTTCACTGCCCTCTCAATGATGGCCGAGGAGCCGTTAGCCCAGAGACCCCAAACGGTGCCATCTGTTTCTTTATAGAAGCTTGATAACCCTGGGGTGGGTCACCAAGTGAAAAGGCCCTTCTGGCTTATCCTTAGTTCACGATTCACATATCAGGGCAGCATGAAGGAGTAGAACCTGATTTATTCGGTTTCGTCTCGGGATTCATCCAGAAGGTGGAAGGCCAAGCGTGCGTGCTGAGCAAAGTCACAGTCAGTGAGGAGTGTCTCACTCTTAGCGCACCGGGGGCCGACCTGCCATGGAACCTTCTAGATGTTTTCTTCGCTTACACTCATGCGTACTTTTTCGTTTAGACAAAACCACTTTCCTGGCACACTGTTGTTGGGACCCTTTTTAATTGTTTTTATGTTAGCTGATGTTCAAGACACATCTTTCTGTGATGGCAGATGTTCAGTATGAGCGTCGTCTTCATCTCAGGGCCTGGCCTCCGTATTTCATGGTCCCCCCGCCCCCCCTTCACAGCTCAGGCTGTTGTTCCTGTTTGGCGGTGATGGCCAATCCTGCTGGGAGCGGCTGTGTTCTGGAACCTGGGGAGTATGTTTGCTCATCTCCCTGAGATGAACTTCGGGGACTAACCCTGCTGATTCAGCTAAAACCTGCAGGTTTTAAACCGGGAGACGTATGTTCTGACTTGTTTGGGCACAAACCTTAGAGGTATGTGCTAGCATGGTCTCTCCAGCACAAGCCTTGGGAGGAGCTCCTGCCCACTCTGGGCCTGGGGCCTGGGGAGTAGCTGGGCCGAGCCAATGGGCTTTCAAACCCCAGATTCCTGAGTGTTTTGAGGCGTGTGGTGTCCTTATCAGAAACTCCTGGAGCATTGTGGGAAAAGTGGAGCAAGTGGGTGTTGGTTGGGGGTCTGGAGAGAGCTTTGGATCCCACGGACGTAGCCCCTGCCTTCCAGGCCCTGCCTCTCACCCGTCTTGGAAACCAAGAGCTACATTCTTCTCAGTTCCTGTGCCTCAGTCTCCTCTGCAGGTGAAGTGCAGGTGAACAGCTTCCGAGGAGCCTCCTGGGTCTGGTGTCTGGGATTTGGTTCCCCTTATTTGGAACCGGCAGAACTGTGGCAGGGATTGGGGTGTTGATGGCTCCGTCTGCCCTAGGCCCAGCTCTCCTGCCCTCCTTACCTCTGCTCGGGTGTGCTTTTAGTGCCTACTATTGTTTTGAAGTTTTCGAGACAGGCTCTTGCAATGAAGCTAATTCTAGGCTAGCCTAGGACTCGCTTTGTAACCCAGACTAGCCCTGAACTCATGGCAATCCTCCTGCTTTAGTCCCCTAAGTGTGGGGAGGACAGGCGTGAATCAACCCCACCAAGTTTGCTATGTGTTTTCAGACATGTCACCAGGGGACACAGGGACAGACATGTCACCGGGGAACACAGGGACAGACAGACATGTCATCAGGGAACACAGGGACAGACAGACATGTCACCAGGGAACACAGGGACAGACAGACATGTCACCAGGGCACACAGGGACAGACATGTCACCAGGGAACACAGGGACAGACATGTCACCAGGGAACATGCAGGCTCTTTGTCTCTAGCATAAAAGCATTTAAGAAAGGATTCATTCTACGGGGTTTAAAAGAGGAAATAATAGTGCAGGAGAGGTGGAGGACTCACGGGGAGGTGGAGGACTCACAGGGGAGGTGGAGGACTCACAGGGAGGTGGAGGACTCACAGGGGAGGTGGAGGACTCACGGGGAGGTGGAGGACTCACGGGGAGGTGGAGGACTCACGGGGAGGTGGAGGACTCACGGGGAGGTGGAGGACTCACGGGGAGGTGGAGGACTCACGGGGAGGTGGAGGACTCACAGGGGAGGTGGAGGACTCACAGGGGAGGTGGAGGACTCACAGGGGAGATGGAGGACTCACAGGGGAGGTGGAGGACTCACAGGGGAGGTGGAGGCCTCACAGGGGAGGTGGAGGCCTCACAGGGGAGGTGGAGGCCTCACAGGGGAGGTGGAGGACTCACAGGAGAGGTGGAGGACTCACAGGGGAGGTGGAGGACTCACAGGGGAGGTGGAGGACTCACAGGGGAGATGGAGGACTCACAGGGGAGGTGGAGGACTCACAGGGGAGGTGGAGGCCTCACAGGGGAGGTGGAGGCCTCACAGGGGAGGTGGAGGACTCACAGGGGAGGTGGAGGACTCACAGGGAGGTGGAGGACTCACAGGGGAGGTGGAGGACTCACAGCTCTCTGAGGGGGAGGGAGATGGGAGAGGAGAGAGTGAAGGACCCCTTTTCTCATCCAGAGGCCAGGGAAGCAGGGCTCAGCATTCAGTCACTGTAAACCCGGAGGCTTCAAAAGGAAGGCGCCAGAGACTCTGGACAAGCGGGCTTAAGATCTGCGCTGCTGTAGGGAGGGGAGGGGTGGCTGGGTTAGCCTCTGTGACCCCTGCAGGGAGGGAGGGGCTTCAGGTGCCAGGAGAGGTGGCCTGCAGGACACAGCTGTCCCTCTGCCTCCTGCCCTGCCCTCAGGCCCCTTCTGTCTCTTTGACCTTCTGCTGGAAGGACATTTTCTCTCGTCACCAGAGGCCTCGGCAGCTAAGTCAGACCTGTGCAAAGGGCCACAGCGACTGTCCACCCATGCCGTCACAGGAAGTTGCCACGCAGGTGTTCGTGTCTCGAAAGAGGGCTCTTGGCAGGGAAGGTCCCCACTGTCTACGTCAGAAAGGATGCTGTTGGCCACAAACTGTGCACCCGAAGAACATGACAGAGACGTGCTCTGGCCCCAGCGACGCCCGGGAGGCGGCTGCTGCAGAGGCTTTTGCTTGCTTGTCTGTCTGCTTGCCCAGTTTAGTGAACTGGGGCAGAGCTGAGGCAAAGCTCAGTCAGCGGAAGGTCTTGCCTTCAAGCAAACTTTGAGTTGTAAGATTTTTCTAGAAATTTAAGCATCGCAAGTCCTCTGGGAAAGTGGCTGACTAGGGCCTTGCAGCCATGAGAACTGCCAGAAGGCCTTGGCATTGAGGTGGGATGGAGTTAGGGAAGGCCCCAATCTGTGGCATCTGCTCAGGGTGGTGCCATGGCCACTCCTGAGTCCCAGAGAGAATTCAAGCGTGCCAGGCCCTGGAACGTGTCCCAAGAGCTTGGGTGTAAAAACACAAACATGCCCCCCCGCTGGGGCTGCCTACCACCCAGACCCAACAGTGGCCCCTCATCCGCCATCAGCTGCCATCAGCCTGTTTCAGGCCACACTGTGCTCCGCAGTGCCCGGGGAAGTGCTCACTGAGGTGATCTGACCGGCAGAGGATGCACACACCCCCTGTGGCTGGCTGTGAGCGTGAGAGCCACCGGCTGCTTAGAAGTCGCCCGTCCTTGGGACTGATTATGTCTCCAGCACCGCGTTCCACACGGTGGGGTGCTCTCTGGCCACAAGGAGCATGTGGAGAAACTGAGGCACAGAAAGTCCCAGACTGGAGTCAGCCAGGGTGTTTCGTCTGGGGGATGGATTATGTAAAAATGTTCACGGTGGTGTGTGTGTGTGTGTGTGTGTGTGTGTGTGTGTGTGTGTGTGTGTGAGTTCTTGACAGATGCTCGACCACTGAGCCCCCTTACCCCAAGCTCCCATTATAACTCCTTTGCAGCAGAGGTGGCCCAGGCCTGTGGGTTCTGTTGCTCGGCTGAGATAAAGCCCTGCCAGGGCGATCTTCTCTGTCCCTCTCTCCCCTCCTCCCTCCCCCGCCTCCCTAGTCCTCCTCGAATGATGATATCTGGGGAGCATCATGAAAGGCCAGGTTGAGAGGCTGCCTGAATCACTGTGAGGGAGTAGCTCCCCCAAGGCCACTCTCGGTTACTCTTGAGAGAGCTCCAGGGCCTCCGTGGCCGGTTTCCATGGCGATGGTACCAGACAAGGCCTTTCATGTACCACCCCGCTGAGTGGGGGAGTCGGGATCACAGGTGTCATGGTGACTCATGAGCCACCCCTGATGTCAGGCACCAGCCTAGGCTGGTCGCCAGCCCTGTGGTGACTTGTCCCCTCGCACCCAGCCTGCACGTCACCCCACCGGGCCAGGGTGCTACTTTCTCAGCTGTAAAGTAGGATCGGACGGGGCCTCATGTCAGCGGTGACTTGCTGTGGGCTCAGGGTCACCGCGGCGACGGCTCGGGTGGGTGCTGGGCTGGACCGTGCTGGCATGCGGTCTGGTACGCCTGGAAAGTGGGACCAGGCCTGCCTGGCTTTTCTAGAGCTTTGAGGAGGGAAGAGGTGGTCTGCGCTGTGTTGTTGGACGGGGACACTGGACAGGCCCGGTGACGCCCGGCGGGACCCTGCGCCTGGCTGTGCATTTGTTACTGGGGGCTCACGGAGAGAGGTTTTCTCTGATCACCATTGCAGAGCACAGAGCCCACTGGGGAGGGAAGGCCACGGGGCTGCGTGGTCTGCGGGGGTGGAGGTTTGTTCATCTCACGGAGGATCTGGAAGCAGAGAGCCCGGGCGGGAAGCAGGACAAATCCACTTCAGGCCTGTCTCCAGCGCCCACACTGCTGCTGGTGAGGCCTTATGTCCCAGCGATGTCACAGCCTCCCGAATCGGGACGGAGCATTCACACAGAGGCACCGTGGGGGACATTCCACACTGGAACCAAGACCCAGTCCACGCCAGGACGCCCATCTGAACCCGGAAAGGGCCGCTTCCTGTCCTGTCTCGGCAGACCAGGGCGCTGGCCTCCTTTGCCCTGACGTGGGGAGCCCTGACGTGGCAGTGGGCAGCTGGGTGCTGTGGCGCCCTGTGATCGTGCCTGAATCCCTCCTCCTCTCCTTCCAGAACCAGCTGAAGCAATGCTTCTCCAGGCGAGCCCCCGAGGCCAAGGACACCGACACCCTCGTGCACGAAGCCGACAGCCAGTATGGGACCTGGGCAGACCAGGGCCAGAATGGAGGCAGGTAGGACCACACCTGGGGGGAGCTGCCAGGCACCAGGCGGCGTGGTTGGGGCCGAGTCTGCTTTGGTTGGGGGTTTCTGTGGCTGTGGTGAACCACCGTGACCTGAAGCAGCTTGGGGGGGAAAGGGTTAATTCAGCTTCCACTTCCACATCACCAAAGGAAGTCAGGACAGGAACTCAAGCAGGGCAGGAACCTGAAGGCTGGAGCTGATGCAGAGGCCATGGAGAGGTGCTGCTTAATGATTTGTTCCCATGGCTTGCTCAGCCTGCTTTCTTATAGAACCCAGGGCTACCAGCCCAGGGATGGCACCACTCACCATGGGCTGGGCCCTCCCCCATCAATCACTGATTAAGAAAACGTCTTACAGCCCGATCTTATGGAGGCATTTCCTCAATTGAGACCCCTTCCTTTTAGATGACTCTAGCTTGTGTCAAGTTGACATAAAACTCTTCAGTACAGAATCTATGTGGCTGACTCAGAAATTTCTGCATTTAAAAAAAAATTTAGCAGGAGGAAGCCATTGTTCTAATAAAGGGCATTAGAAAGCCACAAGAAGATGGAAATAAAGTACAAACTGTTGATGGCAGGCAAGTAGCCTGGACACAGCCAGGAGCATGCAGGGACAGGCAGACACACAGGGACAGAGACCCACAAGGACAGACATACAGACACCCACACTGTGACAGGCTGACACACAGGGACAGACCCTCGTGAGCAGGAGGCAGATGGCGGACCAGCAGTGCAGGTGATGGTCTGGGTCCCTTGTGGTGACAGTTTTCTCAGGCGTGTCAAAACCCGAGGTTCTCTATGTGCGTCCAAGGTCAACTCCACTTGGGTCTTAAAACATTTGCAGGCTGCCGGGTGGCGGTGGCACACGGCTTTAATTCTAGCACTCGGGAGGCAGAGCCAGGCAGATCTCTGAGTTCGAGGCCAGCCTGATCTACAGAGCGAGTTCAAGGACAGGCTCCAAAGCTACACAGAGAAACCCTGTCTCGAAAAACCAAAAAACAAAACAAAAACAAAAAACAAAAAACAAAAAACAACCAAACCAAAACCAACAACAAGATAAAACAAACAATAACAACAACAAAAACCCCCACACACAAACAAAAAACCAAACAAACAAAAAAACGTTTGTAGACGACTGTACCACACTGTCAAAGTCTCTCCAACGTGAGACACAGGCCGGCTGCACAGCATTGAGTGTAGTGTATGTCACTCGGGGATTAGCCCTGTGCCCTGTGGGGGGTTTTCCACTGTGAAAACATGCTGAAGACCCACACACAGCAGGCCTCCCAAGCCCAGGAAACCAACATACACAACAGCAACAAACAGTAACAATACTACCCAAGTGCCAAACCAAAGGACCTTTCGGCCCTCCCTCGGGGTCACACCGGCATCTGTCCGTCTGCGACTCTCGATGCTTTCTGGTATCTGTGTGTGTTTGTCCCTGCTAGTACACACTCCACGAACTGGTCCCTAAGTTGTGTGTGCATGTATATGGCTTGCAGGACCTTCTTCTGCCTGGCTGGGAGGGAACGCAAACTGCGGAAGGGAAGCAGCTGGGAACCCACCCCTCCCGAATGGGGGTGCAGGTGGGATGAGATGAATCTCCCCCATAGGCCCCTTCCTCCTCCGTAGAAAGGGTAGGTGCTCTGGCATCTGCCACAGGCTCAGTGCATGCCTGACTGACTAGCCCTGTGGTCTGTGGACATCATGCAAAGCTGGGAAACTGAGGCTCAGAGAGAGGCAGGGACCTGAGTCCTGTATATCAGTAGTAGCTGAGCTGGGCTTGAACCTGGGACCCCATCTCTCCTGCCGCTGGGGGCTCCGACTGCTCCTCCGCTGGGTCACTGCTGGGGTGGCGGGGGGGGGGGTGACGGCTGACCGCTACCCCACTGTCAGAGCTGCATTAAAATTGGACGAGAGGAGAAATGGAACCAACCAGCTGGACTTCTCCCATCTCTAACCCCCACTCTGCTAAACCTATGACTTAACGTGTGTAGCGAGCTTCCTTGAGTGATTCTGGAAGTGCTCCCGCGGGAGCCCCCAACTGCCTGGTGATCTGTGCTGGAGCTTGTTCCTGTCTCCTAAGGGACCCCAAGCCCCGCGGTCCCCCCAGCCCCCCAGCTTCTGTCTCAAGACCCCTGAGACCTTGGCGCTTCCGAGGCTGTTCGCCCCCTGCTGTCCTCCAGAGGAACTGCAGCCTCCGGGACCAGGCTCTCTTGCCTTGGACAGTGGCGTCCTCTGCTGCCCGAGGGTGGCTTTTCCCTCGGCCTCTGGGTTTGCGTCTTTCCTGTCTTCATGCTCCCAACTGTGAAGGCCATGGAGCTGGGAGCATGGGGTTCTCAGTGAGCGAGCGAGCCAGCGAGTGGGTGACTGAGGCAGCCATGGGCTGGAGCAGAAGGCTCGAGGCCCCGTCTTCTGGTGATTAGGGACCCTCTGACCCCCTTGCCACTGCCCAGTGGGAACTCAGCCTGAGCTGCCCACACGAGACCCCACACGAGGAGGCGGGTGAAGTGCGTTTTGTCTTGAGAAACGTCTCCGTGGTCAGTGTTAGAAGTGGACTGACGCGTCCCAGCAAGCCTGCCTGCCTGTCTGCTCCAGGCGGAAGGACCCGGGTTCTGTGGCATCTGACCTGACCCTCTTTTCTCATCAGAGCCTTGGAGGCTCACACATCCCTCCTCCGCACAGCCTGTGTTGCCTCTCATTTTTATTTTATTATTTCTCTTTATTTATTTTTATTTTATTTGTTTGTTTTTGGTTTCTGGGCACAGGTGATTGCTATGTAGCCCAGGATGGCCCCCAACCCCTGACCCTCCTGCTTCTGCCTCCTCCTGCGGAGATTCTAGGTGTGCCGCCGCCGTCGCTCCTGGTTCCGGCCTGGGCTCTCCTTGGCCACCTGTTGCAGGGGTCCCGTGGATAACGGACCCCCTGGCCGCTGTTGCCAGGAGGAAGACCCCCTGCGGTCCCCTGGGTCGGGACACGTGTCCACGTGTCCACGACCCCTTGTGCTTGGGATGGAGTGTCCCAGGCCCCCCGGTGACCACTGCCACCCCCCGCCTCTCCTTGCAGTTTCGGCCCCGAGTCCCCGTCGTCTCCCGACAGCAGTGCCACGTCTGCCGGGAAGCAGCCGCCGAGTAGCCACTTGTCCTCGTACACGGAGTCCACGTCGGTGGATCAGCATGACAGCTCCCGGGACCGGCGCAGCTCCAGCGCTGACCGCTCCAGTTCCGAGCTGGAGTCCACGGATGGCCCAGAAGGGCCACCTCCATCAGACGCTTGCCCAGCGGAGAGGGAGGATGACTTCTCCTTCATCCATGTAAGCTTGAAGCAGGGGGGGGGGGGTGGAAATAGCCATTTCTTGTTTTCAAAGGAAGCCACAGCCTATGCACAATCGCCACCCCACCGGGATGGGGGCCGCATGCCACGAACCCGTGTGGTGGGCACAGGACACAGCCTTAGGTAGGGACCCTCCTTTAGCATAGGGCAGCCACATGCTAGCTGTGTGGCTGGGCACAGCCCGGGGCAAACACAGAGAGCAGCCTCTTCAGGTCCTCACTCAGAAGAACGTGGGCACCAGACATGAAGGGCTCTCCGTGACAGCTGTTCCAGGCGCAGGACCCCTTCTGGGGGTCCCCCAGAACTGAGCTTGCTTAGGCTCCACACACAGCCACCCCTCAGGTGCCCACTGTCCTGAGCCACAGTGTCCTGCTGGTCCTGCTGCAGCCTCTTCAGGACCAGAACTGGACCCCACCCTGCTGCGGAAGCCCTAGCCTCCAAGGAGGATAGGAACCATCGCTGTAGCCACCAAGGGCCCTCACTCCTCATGGCCAAGTCCCTGCCCTCACTCTCGGGCAGCTGATGCCCCTGAGGGGCTTCTAATGGGCCTCCCAGGGGACTCACAGCCTACACACAGCCAAGGTCTTTCCTCTGGCATCTCTAGATCAGAGGTGAGACAAAAAGACCCCAGATGAGTCTTCCATGACACTGCCCTGTGAACAGGCATGGCGCCCATCTCTCTGGGTGATGTAAGGATGTCAGAAGGTGACGCGATATGTCACTCACTCAGCAATCAGGCTCCGTGGTCTCACTGTTGCCGAGCCCTGCTGCAGCTCACGTGTGTATTTGGTATGTGTCACGTGACACAGATGTCTCGCTGGACGTTCCTCTTTGAACTCCGAGCATTTCCTCTTAGAACCCGTCCTAAGCAACAGTGTTGACATCAACAGCCCCCGATCCCTGGTGGCCAGCTCCATCCCATGCCCATACTGATAACCAAGGGGTAACGTCCCCTGCCTGCCTTTTAGATTAGCAGGTTGACATGGCTGCTGAGTCTGCCCGTACATAGGCTGGTGGCCCTACGTATGAGGTAAACTGAGGTCTTTGTGGGATGCCACCGTGACTTGAGTATCCTGTGGGGACCATTTGGAAGCTGATCAGAGAGAAGCCCCAGGGTGGCCCTGTGAGCGTGGACGTACCGCCCTCTTATTGGTGCTCTGGAGGTGGTCCCCCTCCCCTCCCACCTGCACTCTGCATTATCATGGGGGCCCCAGTGAGTACTCGGCTCAGGGGCTCTGTGAATGTGGTTGTCATAAAGACAGATGCACTCAGCAATGCATTCAACAGACAGAAACCAGGCACGGATTATGCTCCTGGTGTATACTTACTCCCATGCCTGTGTGATGTCACAGGCTGTGTGGCATTTGTCCCATGTGTCCAGTGCCGTTCTGGGGCACTTCCGACATGATTTCCATGGGGAAGTTGAGGCTTAAGGCGTTGAGGGTGCCATTGGATCATGACACACCAGCCCATGCATGTGGTGGTATTGTGTTCCCTGAAATATTGTGCACCCTAATAAACTTATCTGGGGTCAGAGAACAGAACAGCCACTAGATAAAGAGGCCAGAAAATGGTGGCACTCACACCTTTAATCCTAGCATTCCAGAGGCAGAAATTCCTCTGGATCTCTGTGAGTTCAAAGCCACACTGGAAACAGCCAGGCATGGTGACTGGTGCCTTTAATCCCAGAAAGTGATGGCAGAAAGCAGAAAGGTATTTAAGGTGTGGAAACCAGGAACTAGAGCTGGTTAAGCTTTTAGGCTTTTGAACAACAGTTCAGCTGAGATTTATTCTGGATGAGGACTCAGAGACTTCCAGTCTGAGGAGGAAACAGGATCAGCTGAGGAATTGGCAAGGTGAGGTGGCTGTGGCTTGTTCTGCTTCTCTGATCTTCCAGCATTCACCCCAATACCTGGCACTGGGTTTGACTTTATTAATAAGACCTGTTAAGATTCCTGCTGCAATGCACCCCTGAGAATCCCCTGTGTATGAACAAGACTGCACACAGCCCGTGGGTGGTGCCTTGCACTGACCTTTTCCTCCCCACCTCCTTCTCGCCACCCCCAAAGCAAACCTCAGTCCTCGACTCCAGTGCCCTGAAGACCCGGGTGCAGCTGAGTAAGCGAAGCCGTCGCCGGGCTCCCATCTCCCACTCGCTCCGGCGCAGCCAGTTCAGTGAGTCTGAGAGCCGGTCCCCTCTGGAAGAGGAGTCACACAGCACGTGGATGTTCAAGGACTCAACGGGTACGACCACGCCTTCCCCTTGGCCTGCACACCGCTCTGGGCGGGAAGGCTTCAGGCTAGACCCCGGGAAGAATGACCCATGCGGAACACTGGGGCACAGTGACCCAGCAGGCTGTGGTTCCTTGTTCTGTAGAATGTGCCATAAGTGGGGTTTAAAATGTGTTCTGAATCCGTGTGGGGCGGTGCCTGTCTGGAAACCTAGCAGTTCGGGAACAGAAGCAGCGAGATCTTCATGGTGCAAAGGCAGCCTGGTCTACAGAGTGAGTTCCAGGCCAGCTCTGATAATGTGACTCTCTTTAAAAAACCAAAGGGCAGCCGGGCGGTGGTGGCGGCGTTAATCCCAGCACTCGGGAGGCAGAGGCAGGTGGATCTCTGTGAGTTCGAGGCCAGCCTGGTCTACAGATCGAGATCTAGGACAGGCACCAAAACTACACAGAGAAACCCTGTCTTACCCCCCATCCCCCACCCCCCCCAAAAAAAATCAAAGGCCAGACAGTAGCATGACCAAGTGTGGCCTCTGACCAGATGCCTGAATGAATGCTTGGACCGGGGTCATTGCTTCTCGTGGTCCCGCCCTGTTAGCGAATGAAGGTTAAGTGTCTGTTAAGGCCTGGGGAGACGTGTAAAGAGCTTGTTTGACAAGCACCAGGACCCAAGTTCCAATCCCCAGCACCCCTGTAATCGGGTAACCCCAGCCTTGAGTGAGCAGAGGCAAAAGCATTCTTGCGGGTTGCTGGCCAGCTCTTCAACTGACTCGGTGAACTCCAGGTCCAGTGAGAGAGACTGTCTCCAAGAATAGCGTGAGGAGAGATTGATGCAGGTGTCCACCCTCAGTCTCTGACCTCCATGTGCATGCACACACGCACATACCACCCCCACCCCCCCCACACACACTGGTACCTACACGTGAACACATGCACACGTACACAGACTCAGTCAGTAATAGGTAGGTGAGTGTCTGCAGGGCCAGACTATGCCGAGCCACCTGGAGCAAATGCAGCCCGCCATAGGAACACGCAGATCCCCGCCCAGGGACCTACCTGTCAGCGGAACCTGTGGCTTCCAGAGCCCCGAGCACATGGCCAGGGGATACAAACGCTTGGGGCTGACCTTTCTGAGCATGCCCAGTGTCCAGCTGAGCCTGGGACTCCAAAGGACATGCTGTGCTCTACTCCTTACCGACCACCTAGGAAGCCTCTAGCCCAGCCCCTGACTTGGGCAGTGCCCCGAAGAGACCCTGGAGCACTCCACATGGCTCCTGTTGGTGGGACATTGTCTCTGCCACCCGCTCTGCCTCTGTCAAGGATGTTCTGTTGTTCCTCCAAAGTGGCAGGAGCCAGAGGAGCCTATGCCCTCCCCGAGAGGAGGCGACCTGCCCGTGGCCGTGTTTCCAGGCAGGTGGCAGCGTCTGGAGAGGAGAGGGGGAGGCCCCTGCCCAAGCACAGAGGGACCAGGGGTGCCCTGGTCCTGGTGCAGGGCTGTGGGGAACCACCAATGACCCAGAGCCCTTCTCTTAATAGAAGAGAAGTCGCCCAGGAGGGACGAGTCGGATGAAGAGCAGCCGCCCAAGGTGGAGCGGACCCCTGTCGGCCATCCGCAGAGGATGCCTGTGTTCCCAGGCATGGACCCAGCCGTGCTGAAGGTACTGGGGCTTCCGGGGAGCAGCCTGCTGAGCCAACGCCCGCACGCCTCTCCCCCTTCCTGTCCACCCTCGCTTCTGTCTGTCCCTCATGATCAATCAACGCCTTTCCTCCTCACTCCCTCCATCTGTCCATTATCCGGCCTTTCCGCCTCCTTCCTGTCTATTGATCATTATTGAACCGGCCCCCCTCCTTCCCTTCTGCCCACTCCCCCTTCCACGACACATCCGTTTAACACCCTCCATCCGCCATCGGAACGCCGGGCTGACAGGATGTGACACTGCCCAGCTTCCCCCCAGAGGAATCCTGTCCACACAGTCTTGAGTCGCCCCTTGCCAGCCCGTGCCCCAAACTCGGGGGACAGTCGTCCCCCGCCGCGTGCTTGGGGCGCTCGAGCGTCCCAGGCTTCGTGTCACTATATAGATGCGGGAGTGATTTTGTTGGAGCCTCCCCTGGGATGACGAGGCTGTCAACCTCTCGGTCCCCATGCTTCCCGCCCGCCCGGGTCACTCTGCCGCTCCCCACTGCTCTGTGAGGTGTCGCGGTGGGACCGCTCGCTGCTAGATGGGGCTTGTCTCCAGACAGCGACACCAGGCCCTCCTCTCTCCTCAGGCTCAGCTGCACAAGCGGCCGGAAGTGGACAGTCCTGGCGAGTCTCTCAGCTGGGCACCCCAGCCCAAGACCCCAAAGTCGCCCTTCCAGCCTGGGGTGCTGGGCAGTCGGGTGCTGCCTTCCAGCACGGACAGAGACGAGAGGTGAGGACGGGGGATGCTTCCGAGTGCCGTGTGCTGTGTGTGGGTTTTCAGATGGGGGTGCGCTCTGTAGTCAGCTACACCTGCAGCCCAGGGCGGGAGACAGCAGGAATCACAAGGCCTCTCTTCTCCCTCCTCCCACACCTGACCCACAGCTCCAGGCCACATTTCCAGGAACCCCTGCTGGGTACAGCCCTCTGCAGATAGTTGGACACGGAGGCGCCTCGCCTCCTCTTACGTTTGGGGAGCGCCTGTGTCTTGGGGGAGTCGGGAGGCCTAACCAGTGGGCTGCCCTTCATGGAGGAGGCGGCTGCCCCACCCCCGTCAGGCTGATTCCGTGCACGGATGAGACCCGTGTGGCCCAGCTTCAGCTCTCATGCCAGAGCTGGCGGTGGCCCTGCTGTGACGTGCCCTCTGAGCTGAAAAAGCCACGTGACCACCGCATGCCTCACTTGCTTCATCTGTGATAATGGCTTGGTGACCCCGTGACTTCCTGGGGTGGCCGTGAAGATGAAGCGGTAACTGTGTATGAAGCCCTTTCCTTGGCCCGGCGCATAAAAGTCTCATCATGGAGGATGGGTTATGCTGAGAAGTCAGGGCATGAAAACCAGGCCTCCTTATGTAGGGGTGTGGGGCAGTCATGCCACAGGAAAGCGGAAGTCAGCAGACTGCAACCCACAGGCTCTTTCCGGCCCTCTGTCTGCTCTAGTCAATAAAGCTTTATCGACACCTAGCCATGGCCATTCTTTTATGCACTGTGTATGGCTGTTGCCATGTTAAAACCTAAGACAGCCTGTAGCTCACGGCTGGCCACATTTATTCCCTGGCTCTGTGACCCCTGCAGGCAGGGGGCGCTCTCAGCACATACCTGAGGAGGAGGGCGCCCAGAAAGGCCTCCCTCCGGGAGATATACTTTTCCTGAGTCTTGATGATTAGGCGAGCCTCACGGTATGATGAGAGACTTCCAGGTACAGCTCTGCTGTGTGCTCAGGGCCTGCTAGCAGGGCACGTGACCAAGGCACCGAGACAGTCTTGTGGGGGAGAAAGACAAAGTCGGAGCGAGGCAGGCTCTCGCGGAGGTGTGTTCCTGTCCTGGGAATGGAGGGGGGTCCTAGAGGCATCTGTGGACCTGGGCTTGGGCCTCCTTCTCTGCCATCAGGCAGGGCTGGGCGTGACGTCGGGGGACCCTGAGCGGTCTGGCTCTGTTTCAAGGCGAGGGGACAGCTCGTGCTGAGGGAGGTCTGCCTCCACCCCTCCAAGTCACCTCACCCCTTACCCCTGCACTGCCCAGCCAGGTCAGCAACTTCCCTCAGCCCTGCCTGGGCCAGGGGCTCTCTCTGCGGGACTGTAAAATAAGTCAGCTACACACATAGACAGACAGACAGACACACACACACAGGTGGGACGGCCTGGTAAACGGAGGGCTGGAGGCCGTGTTGTCCTGGCCTGGAGGAACCAGGGTGTGGCTCTCCCTGGACTTAGACAGGCGTTGTGGTTTCAGGTCAGAGGAGACCTCACCCCAGTGGCTGAAGGAGCTGAAATCCAAGAAGAGGCAGAGCCTGTATGACAGACAGAGCCTGTGTGACGACAATCAAGCTTGACCAGGTCGGACCCCGGGGATGGAGCGTAGGGGGGGTGGGGTGCTGGGGCCACTGGGGTCTGGGGGCCTCAGGAGGGAGGCGGTCACACAAAGGTGGGTGTTCTAGATTCCTGTAAAGAGCCTGGCGAAGGGCATCAGGTCACCGGGGCTCTGATCTCACGACCTTGACATCCCTGCTGCCCGCCAAGCCCCTGGGAAAGGCAGGGACATGAAAGGCTGGCTTAGCCGGAGAAGTTTCAGGGGTTTGCAGAGGGAAGTCTGCAGTGTGCAAGCTGTGGGATTAAACTTTGATTGGAGACTGTTATATAATCAGTCCCTTGGTATCCACCTGAGATCCTCCATTCGAAGGCTCCACCGCACCAAGAGCTGAGGACCCTGAAGTGCTGGGTGTGAAACGTCTGTGGTCTGCATAGAATCTCCCACATCCGCCTGAGCACTTACGTCGCATTTATTGTTGAATAAGCACGTGGTGTGTGAGGACACACATGTCCTGGTGCAGAGAATGGTTCTGTGGGGCCAGTTCTCTCCTTCCACGTGTATGTGGGACCCAGGGATTTGAACTCAGGTCTTCAGGCCCCAGCAAGCCTCTTTACCCCCTGAGCCATCTCGCCGGCCCTTGAAGTCACGTGGATGACTTCTGACACCTCACACAGTGTGTGCCGGCTGTCTGTCTCGTCCACCTTGCTGTTGTCTAGGCGATGCTGACGCATCTGCACATGCTCAGTAGAGGTGCCTTATCGCTGTGGAGTTGGCTGACCGGTGTGGATCAGGGGTGTGTGTGTGTGTGTGTGTGTGTGTCCGGCCCAGACAGGTAGGGCTGAGTTTACTCAGAAGTCATGCACTCAGATTGCTGCGCGCGCTGCTGTCTTCACCTGCAGAGGTGGGGTCCCCCGGCCTACCTGAGAACGTAAGAGATGGGGGGAGTACTACTGTACCCCAGCACAGAGAGTGGGGTGTGTGCTATAGAAGCTGGCCTGGGTGTGGTCAGGAGAGGCCAACCCCCTGAATCACAAAAGGCAAACAAAGCCCGGCCTGAGTGGACGTGGTGCTGTTTGGAATCTGCAGGCCCCACCCTGTTGGTCTGTTTTGGGGTGCTTCTCGGGCAGGGTGGGGGTAGGGGCGCTCCCTGGAGCTCAGAGTCTCATGCTAGGCCATTGCCCTGCAGATGCTTCTCAGGGCTCCCCTGCTCTAGCACTGTCTGTCGAACTCGAGATGAGGCTAGACCGTTCCCAGCAGACTGTGCGTTTGACTGGGGGGGGGGGCGGGGAGGGAGTTGCAGATCTGTATACATCATGTGCCACATATTTACATATACAGATGGACAGTGTGTGTGTGTGTGTGTGTGTGTGTGTGTGTGTGTATCATAAATCCAAAGGACGAATAAATCCCCAAGCAAGGCCACTCCAGGGTGGTGGTGGAGGGTCTGGGCGGGGTCTTGTGTGGACTCTGTGCCGCTCAGTGCTGGCATGGAGTTTAGCACACATGTAGGCACAGGGTACTGTTCTGGTCCCCACGTGCCCTGCGCTTATGACCCATCCCCCCGAACAGTCCTTGCTTCGTGGTGAGTGTCCAGAGCCATCTGTCGTGATTTTGAAATCGGTGATACAATCTCCAGCAACCCCGCTGGAGGAAGTTAAGGCTCAGGGGTGATATTGCAATTGGCTCATTGCAGCTGGCCAGACGGCCTGCCCCGTGCCTCACTAACCCCTCCAAATCCTTCCCCTGGGGGTGGTGACACTCGGGAGGTGTCACCCAGGGCCTCCTGCACCATCGGGGTGTACCTGAGCCCCAGCATAGGCTGGAAGGCCTGGTGGTGGGAACCATGCCAAATGCCCTGCCAACCAAGGACTGTCCTCTCTCTGCAGACGGGACATCACTACACCCATAAACTCAAGCCTTAACCGCCGGACGTCAGGACCCGAGGCCAAGCCACCCGCTCCTCCCGGGCCAAGCTCACGTGCCTAGGCCTTTCCGCCCTGAAGACGCTGTGCTGAGCCCCATCTGGGTTCCCCACAGGAAGACCCTGTCCCAGGACCCGCTCCAGTCCCCAGAAGGATCTTCCAGCTCTCCTGGCAGAAGTGGATTGGCCTTTGGTGTGACAGTGTGGCCTCTGCGTACACCTCACAGGACCCTCTCAGCTGGAGAAGAGAGCCTCCCCGGGCAGCCCTTCTGGAAGGACTTGGACAAGCAAGCTTGAATAGCTCTCGGATGGCCAGGGTCACTGTCCAGGCATTACACTGGTGTCTCCCGGGTCTTGGATTTTTTTTTTTTCTTTTTGACGGGCTCTTCTTTCCCCACTTAGAGCCTGTGTTCGTATTTATAAGCACACACCCAACACCCCCGCCCCGTTCTGTCCGTACCCTTACCCTCCCTGTGGGGCCGTGTGCAGAGTTGGCCTGTGTCTCACAGCTTCCGTGGTTGCTTTAGAGGGGGATAAAGCAATAATGCAGCCAATCTTCTTTGACACTTGACGTGCGCATGTATCTCGGCACGGACAGACAGCGGGAAGGGACGGACGGTGTCCAGTTGCCTCAGGTCGTCTGACCCCTGTCCACGCCTGTGAACGCGTGTGAGTCTCACCCTTGTCCAGGTCTGGGTGGCTCTTCTGATTTCTGTGGGGTGACCTGCTCCTCAGCCCCCAGTGTTACGAACCTCAGTCTGAATGGACCGTGCCTTGGCCGCTCGCATACCATACCCGATCCAGGTGTCTTTCCTTCTCATCTTTTCTGAACACCTGTGTCCTGCTAGAGTGGAGCCCCCCACTAAGTCAGCTCAGACCGGATGCAGTCCCACCCCCGCCATCCGTGACCTGCCTGGCCGAGCAATGGGTGGTCCAGGCCCATCTGGATGTTGATCTAACTGAAAGGCTCCTGCCGTGGGAGCCTCAGGCCGGATCCTGGGCCACAAGGTCCACGATGTTCTCCTTCATGTTCTGCTGGCTGAATGCTCACTCCCGGGAGTGTCAGTCAGTCCTTCTGTACTCCGGACACCCACTCGGTCTCCTTTCCCTTTGGAAGTCCTCAAGGCCACCTCAGAAGCTCCAGCCCCAGCAGTCACCCCAGACATGCCAGGCCGGCCGCCCACTGAGCCAACAGCTTCCAGAGACCTCTCTCCAGCCTCGCCTTGGTGACATGCTTGTGCAGTTCCAAGGTGGTCTGTGGCTGTGGAGGGCCCTGGGTCGGGTGTTCTGATAGATGCCTGCCTGGCACGTGTGCCCACCACTGCCCTGACGTCCTCAGCGCAAAAGTCGTTCTCTGTAAACCCGTTACTTGCAAATGGTGTCAAGACCTGCCTCTCTGTCTTCCCACCTCAGCTCCTCTCTTATCCACCGGCTTTCCTGCTGGAAGGGTGTGGTGGGAAAGGGTGGCAGTATTTGGTATCATTGGGTTAGGACAGTCACCTGTGCCCAGGGGCTGAGGTGTTCAACACCAAGGAGACTGCAGGCCCCACCTGCACCTCCACCTGCACCCACCTGCACCTCTACCTGCACCTCCACCTGCACCCACCTGCACCTCTACCTGCACCTCCACCTGTACCCACCTGCACCCACCTGCACCCACCTGCACCTCCACCTGCACCCCACCTGCACCTCCACCTGCACCCCACCTGCACCCCACCTGCACCTCCACCTGCACCCCACCTGTACCTCCACCTGCACCCCACCTGTACCTCCACCTGCACCTCCACCTGCACCTCCACCTGTACCTCCACCTGCACCCCATCTGCACCTCCACCTGCACCTCCACCTACACCCCATCTGCACCTCCACCTGTACCTCCACCTGCACCTCCACCTGCACCTCCATCTGTACCCACCTGCACCCACCTGCACCCCACCTGCACCCATCTGCACCTCCACCTGCACCCACCTGCACCTCCACCTGCACCTCCACCTGCACCCATCTGCACCTCCATCTGCACCTCCACCTGCACCCATCTGCACCTCCATCTGCACCTCCACCTGCACCCTACCCTGTGCTCAGGCTACTGACAAGAGCATAATGTTCACACTTTCTGCATTCTCTACCTTCCCTGAGCTAGTGATAAATTTGCATCCCTGAAATCACTCGGGGCTCGGCCTCCCTGCAGATGCTTCCATAGTTCCGTTTTCTGTGTTATGTTTTTGGATTTGTTTTGTACGCTGCCGCACTTTTGATCTGGTAGTGGCTTGCCCGGGAGTCCCTTTAAAGCACACTCGCAGGGCTGAGGGGGTGGCTCAGTTTGCGGAGCGTGTGCCCAGCACACAGGAGGTCCTGGGTTCTGTCCCAGGTGGTAAATACCTGTGATTCTAGCACGAGGGTTGGAAGTTCAAGGCCACATAAGAAAGTTGGAGGCCAGCCTGGGCTGTAAATCTGCTCACACAACAAGAGCAACAAACCAACCCTGCAGCGTTCTCCTCATGCTTTGACCCTAACTTCTCCTGACGCCTTCCTTCGTCCTGGGCGTAAAGAAGCTGACGGAGACAGGAAGTGTTCTGTCTTGAGTATGGAAAGGCATAGTGGAATCAAAGTGACCTTCCCTGTGTGTCATTACCTAACTTCCTGCGCTTGATGGACGAGAAATCAGTGTGATTCCACAGGAAGACCCACACACTGACTCCCCAGAACCCAAGATCTGACAATCTCACTGGGTCCCGTGACCCGTCTGGTGGTGCCGCTTGGCCACGCCCCCTATTTAGAGTCCACACAGTGCAGGGAGTCACACCCTTGAGTGAGTGACTCATTTAGTTTCCTTTTCTAAACCAGGTAAGACTCTGGGGGTCAGTGTGCTGGATGCTACTCCTTGGGTTTCTCCAGGACCCTCCTCCTAAAAGAACCTAAGATGCCTTAAGCGTGTGCAGTTTAGACATCTGCATCTCCCAACCCCCCCTTCCTGGTAACTCTGGCTGTGTGCACAGTCCCACGCATGCTCCCTATGACCTCCTCTTTGCCCATCATGTTGACATCCGGCCTTTGAAAACCACCCCACTCCCATAGATAGGCGGGTCTCCCCCATTGTCTCTGGTCTCCCACGCAGAGGCCTTTGTCCTGTGAAGTCATATGGCACTGTGGGAGTCCTCAGCTCCCGCAGAGAACCAGGTGGTCCTGGGGACTTGGGAGCCTAGTGTAAAATTTATCTGATGGCCTCATGTTGGGTAGAATGCAGGGACAGACAGGACCAGAGGGGTCTGTCTCGGAGAGGAGCAGGCCAGGTTTCTGTCTAGATGCACGTTTCCCTCCTGCAGTGAGACCATCTCTAGGAATAGGCCCAGGTCCTCACCTCAACCTTAGCTGCTGAGCAGAGATTGGAAAAATCCTAGTGTGGTTTCCCCCAGGGAAACCCAGCCAGTCTGGGGGGATGGGGGTTGGGGGTAAGACCTGCTCTGTCAATCCTGGCTTTAACAGGCACCTCCTGGATCTAGGCTTGATTGAAAATTGAAAAGCCGCGCCTACCCATGTTAATATTCAGGCCCCGGAAAGTTATTTTCGCAACAGAGATGTTGTGCCCTCCAAATGTGCCTTTGCCCCACCACGGGCTGATAGGGAGCTGCTCTCCAAATATCTGGGTTTCCGACCTTGCCGGGGACAGTCTTGAGGTGGAGGGAGCCCCAGGAGACTCCCCACCTCTGAGTTTGTTTGCCTTGGCCTCAAGCTCCTCAGCGATAGAGGACACCCTTGACATTTCAGGGAGGTCACGTTCTGGAAGGCGGAAGCCATGTCAGAAAGGCAGCAGGCAGGATGAGGCTTCACGTCCCGTGGCCCCCATCACACCTCAGAGCATCCTTTTGTCTCTGTAGCTCCCACAGGAAAAGACACTTCACAGCCTGCACCGTTCACCCTCCGAGAGTCTCCTTAAACTGTTCATGTCACCTGTGCCCTGACAATCGCTGGCAGTCCCGAGCCAGCTTGAATCTCTGCTGTCTTCTAAAGGACAGCCCACTCTTTTTAATGTTCTGGTCCCGAGTCGCCTTACAGATCTTGTTATATGGGGCTCACAGAGGTGATATGTTGATATACGGAAGGCGTTTGTACCAAGCTGTTTCTTATTCTGTTCAAGAGCGATCGATCGTGGTCCTCAAACATGCTTTGTATCCTGGGGCGGGAGAGTGGAATGATATATGTGACTATAGGGTATATTTTCCTAACTGTTCTTCTGGGTCCCGCCTGGGATGTTTGCGACAATGGTCGGGAAGGACTCGCAAGATGCACGTCCTGTCTGTGGCATTCTGACAGCTGCCTTACTGAGCCACAAGCTGCAAGACTTCTGGAATGACGGCGGCGGCGGCGGCGGTGGGCAGGGCGCTGCGGCCAGTCCCAGGAAGGACCTAACTGCGTGACTGAGAATTCATCTATAAAAACCTATATTTTTACTGTCAAAACAAATGGGGCTTCCCGGACTCCGCAGTGGCCGGATGTCCCCTCCCCCCCCAAGCTTTTATATTTTGTCACCGTAGGAGGTTTTCTGGCACAGACAAGCAGTCAGGAATCCAGCTGACCGCACCAAATGGGGTGAACTCTGCATGTGCAAACGGGGCACACCCAGACTCCAAAAATAGTAAATAAAGCCCTCACAGCGGTTGTGCTGTCCTCGAGTGAACGATGGGGGGGTGGGGGGTGGGGGTGGTCCTGGGCTGATGGGGTCTCTCACACACAGTCAGGCTGACTTGTACCGAGCTGTGTCCAGGCAGCAGGAGGGAGCCCCAGACAGGTGGCCACCCATCTTGGGAGAAATGGAAGTGAGACGGTGACCACTGAGGCCCCAGAGAGTGGAATCCTCACCCTGCCCCCTCCCAGCTGCAGGCGCGATCTCTCTGTTGGTTCTTCTTGGGGTGGTGATGGCAGCGTCTGTGGCAAGAATTACGGTGGGGTGATAGCCAAGAGCGTTGCCCACAGGGGCCTTCGGCAATGGTGGAAACACTCTTGGTTATTACAGGAGGTAGGAGATTCTGGGGCCATTGGTGCGTAGAGACCAGGAGTGCTAATCAACAGCCTACCCCATGATAGTAACCTACCCAAGATGGCAAGTGCTAGACAACCCAGGGAAGTTAATCAGCAACCTACTCAATGATGCCTAGTTGATAACTTACCCAGGGATGGCAAGGGCTAACCTATTCAGGGAAATTAATCAACAGCCTACTGCATGATGCTAGTCAATAACCTACCGAGGGATGGAGTTGATAGCCAACCTAGGTATGTAGTAACAACCTACCTGAGGATGTTAATGAACAGCCTACCCAAGGATGGCAATATCAACAACCTAGCCAGGGATGGTAATCAACAACCTAGCCAGGGATGGTAATTACTCAGCTGTTTCAGTTTCCTCTCTGTTGCTGTGACGAGCCCCACCCCCAAAAGCGATGTAAGGGAAGAAATGTCTATTTGGCTAACACTTCTACATCACCATCCTTCAGTTGAGGGACACCAAGGCAGGAACTCAGGCAGGAATTTGAAGTAGAACCCATGGAGGATGCTGCTTGCTCATTTGTTTTTGGGCTCGGGACTACCTGACCAGGAATTGGTGCCACCCACAGTGAGCCAGGGCCTCCTGTGTCAATTAATACTCAATTAACAATTAATACACTTCCCTACAGAGATGGCCATAGGCCATCCTGGCCTGGACCATGCCTCAAATGAGACTCCCTTCTCAGAAGGCTCGATGTTGTCTCAAGCTGACTAATTAGGACACTATCCAAGGATGCTAATCACCAGCCTGCCCAGAGATGTTAATAGATAACACATCTTGGAGGCTGATCGACAGTCTACTCAGGAATACTGCATTAGTCAGTGTTTCCTAGAGGATGGAACTGATAGAATGAAAATATATTCAAAAGTCATGTATTAGGTTGCCTTTCACAAAATGACCTGGGCAACCCAACATTAGGTGTCTTCACGCTGGAGAAGCTGAAGATGGGTACTGCTCAGTCTGCAAAGCTGGACACCGCAGTGATCCCTGTCTGGAGCTGAAGGCCTGGAGGATTACTGGAAATTTCCCAGTCTTCGGTAAGGAACGGTGATGGCTGTGCCCCAGAGCAGCAGGCAGGCGGATGCACAAGCTCGTCCCTTAGACACCCTTCTGTGCAGGCAGCTCATTTTGAAGGTGGGTGTCCTAATCTCATCTCTGTTACTGTGATAAAACACCCTGATGAGAAGAGGCTTGGAGAGAAAAGGTTTGACTTATAATCCCTGGGTCAGTCCATCAATGGGAATGTCCTTACAATCCCGGGGTCAGTCCATCAATGGGAATGTCCTTACAATCCCAGGGTCAATCCATCAATGACCTAGAGTCAGCCCACCAATGGGAATGTCCTTACAATTCAAGGGTCAGTGCATCAATGGGACATCCTTACAATCCTAGAGTCAGTCCATCAATGGGAATGTCCTTACAATCCTAAGGTCAGTCCATCAATGGGACAGCCTTACAATCCCGGGGTCAGTCCATCAATGGGAATGTCCTTACAATCCCAGGGTCAATCCATCAATGACCTAGAGTCAGTCCACCAATGGGAATGTCCTTACAATTCAAGGGTCAGTCTGTCAATGGGGACATCCTTACAACCCAAGGGTAAGTCCATCAATGACCTGGGGTCAGGCCATCAATGGCAAGGTCCTTACAATCCCAGGATTTACAATCCTGAAGTTAGAACATTATCAGGGATGCCCTTACAATCCTGGGGTCACACTGTCAATAGGGACATCCTTACAATCCCAGGGTCAGTCCATCTACTGAGATGTCAGAACTTTGGCTGCTCACAGTCACAGTCAAGATCAGAGAGAGATGGATGTACGAGTGTGTGCGTCTTTCTTGCTCCTGCTCAACTCAGATTCACCTTTTATGTAGTTCAAGAAACCTTGCCTGGGGTATGGTACCATCTTAGGGTAGGTTTCCCACATCAATGGACTTAATTAAGACAATTCCCATATATGTGCCCATGTCAACCCAGAGTAGACAATCCCTCATTGAGACTCTAGGCTTTGTCAATTTTAAAATTAAAGCTAATCATTACAATGGATTTTCCCACTTCTATTAACCTTATCTGGGAAATCCCTCACAGGCGAGCCCAGGGCTGACCTAATCTATATAACCCCTTATAGGTGCGCCTAGAGACTGACCTAGTCTATATAACCCTTCACAGGTGTGCCCAGAGGCATGTCTTGTGGCTGATTCTAGAGCCTGTCAAGTTGACAATATTAACTAACCCTCATAGACACTAATCAATAGCCTACCCAGGCATAGTGGTTATCTTAGGGTTACTATCACTGTGAAAAATCACCATGATCAAAAGTAAATGGGGGGGGGGGGTTCATTTCACTCACAGTTCCACAGAACAGTTCATCATCAAAAAGCAGCCAGGGCAGGAACTCAAGCAGGGCAGGAACCTGGAGGCAGGAGCTGATGCAGAGGCCATGGAGGGGTGCTGCTTACTGGCTTGCTCCCCGTGACTTCTCAGGCTGCTTTCTTATAGAACCCAGGACCACCAGCCCAGGGATGGTCCCACCCACCATGGGCCGGGCCCTCCCCCATCAATCACTAATTAAGAAAATGCCCACAGCCTGATCTTAGGGAGGCGTCTTCTCAACTGATGCTCCCTCCTCTCTGATGACTCTGCTTGTGTCGCGTCGACATAGAACCAGCCGGCACCGGGCACCGTGGTGACCAGCTTTGGTAGAGATCCTGATCAGCAGGTTCCCACCCACCCGCAGGGCCCCCATGCTACCCTGGCTAAGAGCAGCGTGGCTCTGATGGCCGCAGTTCAGAACTGTGGGTTAGGGAATGGCGGGTGGAAGTGTGGAGACAGCCGAGAGCTGGGGACGCTGGAGGAGGCAGGGGAGGGTGCCATGCTGTCCCCAGCACTGTCCTTTTCTTTGAATCCCAGCCAGTATCCTGCCTTCATCACCTGTGGCTGAAAGTGGCCGCTGGTGTGAACCATCATTGGTAGGCAGGGAGGGTCCTGGGGGGAGGGAGTAAAGCGACAGCCACGTGGTGGTTGCTGGTCTCCGCCCGCTTGTAGAGAGCATCGTGGTGCCGGAGTGTGTGGTGGTCTCAAACCGTCAGCCAGAATAAACCGCCCACCCTTGTTTCCGTCGGGAACTTTGATCACAGAGTCAGGAGTGACTAACACATTCGTGTCCGGGGCCTAGGGAGTTGGCTAGGTACTCCGTGGGAAGCCAGTGGTGGCCTCGCGAGCCCCTGTAACCTCAGTGGTGTTGGGGTGTGGAGACAGGAGGATTGCTGGGACTGGCTGACTGTGGGTCTAGCTCCAGGTTCAGTGAGGGACCCCATCTCGAAGGAAAGGCAGAGAGTGCCACCGCAGGACACTGGGCCCGCCCAGCCACACGCGTACCGACTTGTACAGTACATACTCACACAGCAAAAACCCCAATCCATTTGTGGCTCAGACTGAGAACTCAGCGACCCACCCCTGGTCATGGGATCTGAAAAGTTCAGGGTTCAGGGGTCACCGACAACATCCCCAGGACCCAGTGATCAGGTCTTAGGCCGACTCGAGGACTTGAGACTGTAGCAGACAGCTCTGTGACCCTACGTAACTGGCGTGGCCCCTCTGAGCTCAGCTTCTTCAATGTCTTTAATATGGAGATCAGAATTCGTAACAGTCACAAAACCAAAAGTACGTAATAGGTCTACAATTGGCAGCTGTCACTCATACATGCCGCCCTCGTGAGGAACATGTCTTCACTGACGTCATAGCCTTTGGAAGTGGCTGCATGGGTCTACAGGGGATTTAGAAAATACATTTGTGGTAATCTGACTTCAGTTCATTGGCCCATCGCATGGATTCAGGGGTGCCCCGATTCAAGGTCTGGAGCCTGTCTGGGAATTTTGAGAACTCTAATGGGAAAATGGTGTTGAGAAGCCAAAGGGGAATCAAGGGTCACTAGAGGGATTTGTACTCCGGGCCTCCCGTCTAGCCTGTCAGGCCTCCCACAAAGTCAGCAAAGACCACGGGTCCCCAGGGAGTCATCAGGGTTTCGTCAGAGGTGACTGGTGTTGGGGGCCTCCCCAGGCTTACCATTAGGGTGAAATGACCCGGACGGGATCGGGTGGACAGGGTGCTTTCTCAGCAGGCCATGATGTGCTGGGCCAACAGAATACACCCATAAATAGGCCAGCCTTGGAGGCAGGCCAGTCTGGGGACAGCAGGTCCTGGAGGCAGGTTTGTTCCGGACTGGGTGAGGCAGGGGGATGTGCAACCCGGTGCAGGGCGGGCGTGACCTCGGGTCTCTCTGGGTGTGTGTGACTGGTGCGTGGCTCATTCGAGGATAGGGGCTGACCTCCAGGACCCACGGCTGCCACTAAGCCTGGCCACAGATGGAGCTGATGACCTGTAGTGTCTGTGGGTCCTGGCTCTGTGTTTGGGGGCCAGGGACCGGGCTGCCCAGGACTGGGTGCCTCTGAGAAAGGGAAGGGACCCTCTAGGTATACTGGGGCATCCCTATGAGGTGGGCCAAGCCCGTGCCCTGCTGATGTGTAGCAGAAGCCACTAGGCATAATGAGCCTCAGGCAGGTCATAAGGGAGGTGGAGGTCGGGGGCGGGTGTGTGTGTGTGTGTGTAGGACAGTGTATGTGCACATGTCCGTACATCCATGCTGGTGAGGAGAAGTCTGCAGAGCCTAGGTCCTGTGTCTCTGCACCCTGAGGCTAAGAGAGACCATCCAGGTCCACTATTCAAATGCCTGGAACACAGCGAGCACGCAATGAGTTTGTGGACCGAGCAGCCAGCTTCATGGCCTGGGGTGGTTTCACGGACCTGGCCCATTTCACAGTGCTTGGTCTGTCTGTCTGTCTGTCCTGTCTGCTGTTCACCCTGGCTGTGGTGTCCAGTCCTGGGCACCGAGGCTGCAGAGAGCCCCACAGAGATGCCCAGCCCTGGGAAGGGAGCATTTTGGTGTGTGCCGAAAGGCGCCGATCCAATCCGAGTCCTTTCTTCCCTGTGGCCTCCGTCGAGTGGTCTTGCTTTCCTGGGCCCCCGAGACTCCCCAGTTCCACTAACTGGCCCAGATGCATGGCCCAACGCAGGGCCTCAGGGGGCCTTTGCTGAATGACTGAGTGACGGACTTGTGATCTTGACTTGTGGCCACGAGATGTGGGCAGAAAGGGCCTCACTGCTGTTTGGTTCCAGCCACATCAGCACCTGTTATTGCTGCGTGGAGCTGGTGACACCGTTCCCCTCCAGTCTGAGGCAGAAGTGTCCCTGGAAAGATGGCGGAGCAGCATAGTACACCTGAGCAGGCTGCAGCTGGCAAGAGCCACGGAGGCCTTGGGGGCAGCTACAAGGTACCAGGGTCTTGACGGGACCTAGAGCCCAGGGCTGAGGGCAGCGACGGACTCACTGGACTACAGGGGCACCAGGCTTCAAGGGATGTAGCTTCAAGCTCCGTCTTTCCTGTGTGACTTGGCTTGAGTGTCCTGATGTCTCTGGGCGTTGACATCTTTAAAATGGAAGGGATGCCTGCTGCTGTCCTCGGCCCCAGAATTGTCGCGAGATAAAACGGGTTGCAGAAGCATGACTGGAAGATGGGGGGGAAGTGTGACAGAGCTGGCTCCCGTCCCTTCCAAAACGTGCTGGGGCTTTGGAGGGGACATCCCACGTGGATGGGGTGGGCATTTCTGAGGCTGCCCTGGGGATTACAACGGCGACCTGCGACGTTACTGTAATTGCTCATGGTGGCCACCGGGGGGCGGTGTGGACCTGTGTGTGGACTCCCTTCCGTTCTGAGGAAGCGCCCGGCTTTTGGAGCTCCCCAGGGGGGTGAGGCTTTCACCTCTGTCCTTCCAGGTGATTGTGTATGAGTTAGAAAACTTCCAGGGCAAGCGATGTGAGCTCTCGGCCGAGTGCCCCAACCTCACCGACAGCCTGCTGGAGAAGGTGGGCTCCATCCAGGTGGAGTCCGGACCGTGAGTACCCGGGCAGTGCCCACTGCCCCAACCTCCTGCACTCTGAGGCCCCAGATCCGCCCTGGGCCAACTCCCCGCCCTGCTTGGCCACGGTTTCCCCATCCATAAAATGACAGAATCCTGGCTTTCGATTCCTGTAACGTATGGCAGGAACAGGAAGGAGGCGCCAGCCGGTGAAACACCAAGTTAACACCAGCTGTATACAGTCATATTGATAGGGGCTAGAAAGACAGCTCAGCAGTAAGAGCACTGACTGTTCTTGCAGAGGACCCGGGTTCGATTCCCAGCACCCACGTGGCTACTCACAATTGTCTGTCCGTCCAGTTCGAGGGGACCCGACACCCTCTTCTGGTCTCTGCAGGCACCTGGCACACTGGAGGGGCACAGGATATGCATGCAGGCAAAACACCCACACAGATAAAAGTTTTGTTTTTTGTTTTTCGAGACAGGGTTTCTCTGTGTAGCCCTGGTCATTCTGGAACTCACTCTGTAGACCAGGCTGGCCTCGAACTCAGGGATCCATCTGCCTCTGCCTCCTGAGTGCTGGGATTAAAGGCATGTGCCACCACTACCACCCCACGAAAGTTTTAAAAAACTAAAGCCATATAAATAAAATGGTACCGACCATTAAATAGCTTTAGGAATTATTTCCCTGTCAAGCTTCATATGAGTTTTATCACAAGGCCTCATCCTGTGGGAGCTGCACGCTTTTCTATAACTGGATAGCATCCCAGAGGAAACAGGCCAGGAAAACTAGGTGCCTGGAACCGGTGCTCAAGGCACGCAGGCCCCTCGCTGCCCACACTGAGCTCTGGTCTGCAGACTGAGTCCGGTGCTGGGACTTCCCGTTTGTGATCTCAGGCGGCATGTCTGCCAGCTCTCTCTCCTCGTCTGAGGACAGAGATGTGGATTTCAGAGAGTGTAGGGGATGAGGTAGATGATATTTACAAGGACAGAGAGAAGGGGGGGCAGGGAGGAGGGAGGAAGGGGCAGGGTGAAGAGGAAGAGGAGGAGAACAGCAGGACTCACCCACGGATCTTTTAAAAGTTTTATTTAATTTTTATCATATATCTATATGATATATATCAATGTTTTGCCTGCCTGCATGTCTGTGTGCCAAGTGTATGCAGTACCCTTGGTGGCCACAAGAGGTCACTGGATCCCCTAGAACTGGAGTTCAGATGCTCATGAGCTGTCATGTGGGTGCTGGGAGTTGAACCCAGGTCCTCTGCTATGGCAGCCAGTGCTCTTAACAGCTGAGCTATTGCTCCAGCCCCTCACCCATGCCCTCACCCATGGATCTTTTGCTCAGCCTGTGGCAGGCACTGCGGGGGACTTTACCTCCCCCCCCCCCAAACTTGGCCGCAGTGGATTCTCCCTGTGTCCTAGGATGGGTTTCTGGGCATCAGTCCCAAGCAAGTCCCCGCAGGTCCCCTCACAGCAGCACAGGGGTCTGGACTGGGTTAGGGGTGAGGAAGGTCTTCTATTCCCGTTCTTCCCCCTGCCTGCGTGTGGGTCCCTGCTCAGCCACACCAGAGGTGACCCTGTTCCTTCCCCCGTCAGGTGGCTGGCGTTCGAGTGCAGGGCCTTCCGTGGGGAGCAGTTCGTCCTGGAGAAAGGGGACTACCCTCGCTGGGATGCCTGGTCCAGCAGCCGACGCAGTGACATTCTCCTGTCCCTGCGGCCTTTGCACATTGTGAGTCGGGACCCGTTGCTACCCAAGTGTAGGTGTGTGTGTGTGTGTGTGTGTGTGTGTGTGTGTGTGTGTGTGCGCGTGTGCGCGCGTTCGAGTGTGTGTGTGTGTGTGCGCGCGTGCGAGTGCGTGTGTGTGTGTTCGAGTGTGTGCATGCACGTGCGTGTGTATGTGCACGTGTGTGTTCGAGTGTGTGCGTGTGCACCTTGCTTCGGCCAGTTTGGCCACTGTGATCCCTCCTGGACAGGCCTCGGATTTTTTTTTTTTTTTACTTCAACAATGGTGTGGGGTGAGAAGAAGCCGGCTCCCGAGTGGGCACGGGGGCAGAACACTAGGGTCCCTGTCCTGAACTGGCAGACATGACCCTGAACTCCTTCGTAGTAACCCAGTTAACCTGAGAAACCTCATAGTCCAAGCTCGGATCAACGCTGTTCAAAGAAACACAGAACTCAGACACCCAGAGAGTCACTCCAAGGCTGTTTTCACTCTTCCCTGGTGCTTCTGGACATGGCCCACGGGGACACTAAATCACGGGTGTCCCCAGCTGCTCCGTCAACACAGAGGCCACCCGAGCCCTTCCTCCCGATGTCTGAACAGAGTTCTTCTCAGACAACAGAGGAGGGGAAACCCGGGAGATGAGGCCAGAGTCAGCCTAGGAGAGGGGAGGCTGGGGCATGAGTCACTGGGGCCCCTCTGAGCCTCAGTTTCCCTTTCTGGTGGTGATGACTGGTGGGAGGACATCTGTTCAGCCCCACTTCCTCCGCCTTGCTCAGCTCTGGGGTGTCTCTTGAGTTCCTCTCTCTCACAGGGGGTTGGGGTGACTTGATTCTTCCTATTCTTGGTGTGTGTGTGTGTGTGGGGGCTCCACTCACCCTTGACCTTTGCCCCCAGGATGGCCCAGACCACAAGCTGCACCTGTTTGAGAACCCAGCCTTCAGTGGGCGAAAGATGGAGATCGTGGATGACGACGTGCCCAGCCTGTGGGCCCATGGCTTCCAGGACCGTGTGGCCAGCATCCGGGTCATCAACGGGACGTAAGGGAACCCCCAGTCCCCTCTGCTCCAGCTCTACCCGCTGGCGGCCGCTCCTTTAGTACCAGCTCCACCGCGGCTGCCAGCTCCACACACATGAGGGACTCAGCCCGCACTCTGAATCCATCCTCACTCAAAGCCCATGGGGTGGGGCATGATGGCCCAGTCCAGGATCCTACCATTCTGGAGGCAAGGCAGGAGGAGAGTTTGAAGGTGACCTGGAGGTGAGGCAGTCAGGTCCTGCTTCAAAAATCCAAGAACTGCATCACCAGCAAGGTGGTGCACACCTTTAATCCCAGCCCTCGGGGGGCAGAGGCAGGCAGATCTCTGTGAGTTCAAGGCCAGCCTGGTTCTAGGACAGTCCTGGCTACACAGAGAAACCCTGTCTTAAAAAACAAAACAAACAAACTCCAAAGTCCAGGACAGCACTGTGCAATGTTCACAGTCTCCCTCCCTCTCTGTCTCTCTGTCTCTCTGTGTCTCTCTCTGTCTCTCCCTTCTCCTCCCTCTTCCTTTTGCCCCCCTCTCTCCCGCTCTTCCCTAATCTCTCTTTACTCTTTACTCCCTCCCTGCTCTTTGCCCCTCTCCCCCCTCCCCCTCCCCCTCTCCTTACTCTCTCTCCCCCCCCCCCCCCCCCCCGCTCCCCTCCGTGGGAATGCTCCCGCACCCCTCTGCTCCATTGAAGTTTCTAGACAGCCTAGGCTCCCAGACAGTCTGGCTCTACGTCAGTCCAGTGACTCGACCCCACCGCATGGTCCCCACCCAGGTCTCCATGGCTGTCCTAACTCCCCAGGCCTGGAACTGATTCTCAGAGTGACCTTGATCTCAGTTCTCTGTTATTATCAGGGGCACCTGAGTGAGTGTAGCTATGAGCAGCCTTGCTATCTCAGCTGCTAACGTGACCTCGGGGCCACCGCCACCTCGGGGTCACCTTGCCTTTCTTCTCCACCTGGGTTTGAACCTGGGACTGAGCCTGGAGAGATGACAGTGAGAACGTAGTCTGTGGCTTTCCCCTGAGCGTCAGGGATGGGGGTCCTGTGGTCTGTTAGAGTTGGGTAGCCCTTCTTCTCAGGTCTGAGGGTGAGTGTGATGGGCACACTGGGGGGAGGTGTCTCTGTGAGTCCCAGGGGTATGTGTGACATCCCTGGCCCCCCTCCCCACTCCAGGAGACAGGAGATCGGGTAAGGAAGGACACTCCAGTCGGAAGGAGCAGCAGGTGCCCAGGTTCAAACTCAGCCTGGCGTGGGAGGATGGAACGGTGCCGAGAGGTGGTGCCCGGGACGCTTTGACAAAAGTAGATGGTTAGCCGCTCAGGAGCGCGGGGGAGCCGAGGAGGACTTGAGGCGGGTGGAGAGCATGGCAAAGGCAGGCTTTAATAGGGCTGTGCCTGGCCAGAGCCGGGGGAGACAGGAGGAACATGCCTCCCCTACGATCCTCCCCTACGATCCTCCTCCGCAGGTGGGTGGGCTACGAGTTCCCCGGCTACCGCGGGCGCCAGTACGTGTTCGAGCGCGGCGAGTTCCGCCACTGGAACGAGTGGGACGCCAACCAGCCGCAGCTGCAGTCCGTGCGCCGCATCCGCGACCAGAAGTGGCACAAGCGTGGCTGCTTCCTGAGCAGCTGAGGACACGGACCCCAGGGCCCAGCGCCTGTGTCCCCTCCCACGCCTACTCAATAAAGCCCTCCAGCCACGCCGCTCTGTCTGCGTCACTTCCTGTGGTGGGGCTGTGGAGGCCCAGACCCGCGAGGAGGGGAGGGTGTGTGCCTGTGCCCGGCCAGTCCTGTCAGCTGAGTCCACGCCCCCTCTGCCACAGGTTGACTTCCACTACTAGTGCCTACGTCTGAATAGCCGTCCATCTGTCCATTCATCCACTCACCCATCCATCCTTTCATATGATCATCTACCCATCCACCCACCCACCCATTCATCCACTCAGTCACTCATCCACCCACCCATCCATCCATCCACCCACCCACCCATCCATCCATCCACCCATCTATCCACCCACCCATCCATCCATCCACCCATCCATCCACCCACCCACTCATCCACCCACCCATCCATCCATCCATCCATCCACCCACCCATCCATCCATCCATCCATCCATCCATCCACCCACCCATCCACCCACCCACCCATCTACCCACCTGTCCACCCACCCATCCACCCACCCATTCATCCATCCACTTATCCACCCACCCACTCATCCATCTACCCATCCACCATCTACTCATCTACCCATCCACTCAGCTAGCCAGCCACCCATTCATTCATCCACCCATCTACTGACCCATTTATTTATTCATCAATCTACCCACCTACTCATGCATCCATTTATCTTCTCTTCCATCCATCTTCCTGTCTGTCTGGCCACCCATTCATCTGTCTATCATCCATCCATCTTTCCTCCCTTCTTCCCTTCTATATGTTCTTCTTTCCATCAATTCATGCATCCTTGCTACCACCCACCCACCCACACATCCATCCATCCATCTATCCACCCATTCATCTGTCTATCATCCATCCATCTTTCCTCCCTTCTTCCCTTCTATATGTTCTTCTTTCCATCAATTCATGCATCCTTGCTACCACCCACCCACCCACACATCCATCCATCCATCTATCCACCCACCCACCCATCCATCCATCCATCCATCCATTAGCTATCCATCCTCCCTCCGTCAGTCAGTTCGTCTGTCCTTCCATCCTTCCTTCCTTCCTCCCACCCTTCGAAACCTGCGTCATTTCCCCTCTATCCCCCACCATGCAGTTAGCCCCAATGCCGCTCATTCTGAGGGAAGCAAGCCGCCTGGGTGCAGGGCTGCCCTAGCTGAGGCCATTCTCATTTGCAGAGAACACAGAGGTGCAGAGATGCACGCCCCTGAGCAGACAGCTTCCAAGGGGGAAGACCGGGGCCCCTTGGCTGCTCTAACATCCACCATCCCGACACAGGGGGCCGCCGATGCTGTCCCCCTGAGGCAGCCACGTCTGCACTCCCTGGGCTCCAGGATTCACTGGGCTCCAGGAGTGGAGCCCCAAAGCTCTCTGCAACATGGCAGTTGGCTCTGGCGTCTCCTGTTGAGGAGCTCATCAATAAACCTCACCCCAGCTGGTGCTTGAACAGCTGGGGGTCCCCACCCCTTGGGTAGAACCTCCTTACCACTTTGGCAAATCCTGGCACTCACCAGGGAATTTCTCTCGAGGTGTTTGAACAAGTGCTTCTGGGTAGGGTAAGAAGAGGCCAACGTACATTCACTCAGTAGTAACGGCGGAGCCAATGCTGAGCCAGTTGAAAATAGAAACTTAGGTCGGCCTCTGCACCCTGCCCCAGGTCTGCCACGCCCTTGTATTGCATCCTTCTTTACACTATCGTCAAGGGAAGGCCTTTTGTATGTCTCACGCCCCTTCCCCAGCCCTGTGGAAGCCCTTAGCTACAGCAACATTGTATCACACCTTTCTTTATGCTATACTTAAGGGAAGGCCTTCTTACTGATTTAATTTGAAAATTTGTATGCAAGCGGGTTATAGTGGATTTCATTTCAAGAGACAAATGACAGGCACAGACAACGGTCCCTTTGGATAGATTTGAAAATTCCTCCCAACTGGATGATCTCAGAGGCACTTTGACTCCTGACTACTTTGCATCCAAGGACTACATTGTGTTTGTCCCAAAGGGACACCAAGGCCTGCTGTCTTCACGGCCATGGGCATTGGTCAAGCTCTCTGCAATGATGGGCATCCTTGCCTCTCCCTCATACCACTGTCCTGGTCAGCAGGAGCTTGGCTACACATGGTGTTCAGGGTGGATAAAGACTGTCACCCCACCCTGCCACCATCTCAGGAACACGCAGGAGAAGAGAGCTTTTAAAGGGTCTGTGGTTATTATTTGGCTAGAAGGAGTCACGTGGCCTAACGTGCCCGTGAACAATGTCAGGAAGCCCCAATGACAATCTACTCTCAAGTGTGGCACCTGTGTTCCACTGGTGGCATCCCCAAGTCCCCAATAAAGGGTCCAGCCTGGAGCTCTGGTCTCAAAACCTCCTTCTGGTAGAGACTTCTCTCTCTCTAAGTCAGTCAACACACATTTTCTGAGGACCTACTGTGGGCTGAGCATGCCCAAAGGATGCAGAAGTGGCTCAGCTGTGGCTTCTGGCACTGAGCCCATTGTCCACAGAAGGGTCACGCCACAGTAGAGGGCTTTGTGAGCTTGTGAACCTGTCAACTGTCAGCTGCACCCAGATGGTGTGTGTGTGTGTGTGTGTGTGTGTGTGTGTGTGTGTGAGTGTGTGTGTGTGTGTGTGTGTGTGTGTGTGTGTGTGTGTGAGTTCACTCCCACCGAGTCCTCCGTAGACTCTGGGAAATGAATGGATGATGATGGAGTAAGTGGCCGACGGAATACAGAGAAAGGTTCAGGCTGCTGGGCAACCCTGTCCCAGCATGTCCTCCTTTGATGGGCTGAAAAAAATGGAAACATATAAGGCTCTGAAATGTATGTACTGTCAGACATTCTCCATGGGTACTTCTGACCATTGTTCTGTGTAGTGCGAGTCTTAAAAGGTCTTATTTATAAAAACAAACCCAAAACCCAATATTGGGGTGAATGCTGGAAGATCAGAGAAGCAGAACAAGCCACAGCCAACCTTACCTTACCAACCCCTCAACTGATCCCATTTCCTCAGATTGAAAACCTCTGAGTCCTCATCCAAGTGGATCTCAACTGAACTGCTGCTAAAAGCCTAAAAGCTTAAAATTCTTTAGTTCCTGGTCCTCATGCCTTATAGACTTTTCTGCTTCCTGCTATCACTTCCTGGGATTAAAGGCATGTGTGTCTTTCCCAAGAAAGACATGAGATCTCAAGTGCTGGAATTAAAGGTGTGTGTCACCGTGCCTGGCTATTTCCAGTGTGGTTTTGAACTCAGAGATCCAGATGGATCTCTACCTCCCAAATGCTAGGATTAAAGGTGTGTGCTACCACTGCCTAACCTCTATGTTTAATATAGTGGCTGTTCTGTTCTCTGGCCCCCAGATAAGTTTATTGGGGTACACAATATATCAACCACAGTTCTGTATGTAAGCCTTGCTATGTGTACCCTGACACAGGTTATTACTGTCTTCTCATAGCTAAATGGTTTAATATTGCCTTGGTTACCAACTTGAATTATTAGGTCAGCTTCAACTGCAGCCTTGGTCCCACAGATGCTCATGACTAATTCAGGTAACTCTTTATCTAACAATGCTTCTTTAAAATAACCAAATTTAATACCACTAATCAGAGATGAATAGAGTTAACCATTTCTTTTTGATAAGTCCCAATCATAATATTTAGATACACTTGACCATATTATGCCATACTAGCTAATGATAGAATTTATATTACTCCTCTGCTCCCTTTTTTGGGCAGAGATACTCTAATTATATACAACTATACCTATTAAATGGTTAGACTAATTCTCAGCTTGCCAGCTATGTAGATTATTGATTATAAATGTATATTATTGATATAGATATTGATTAAATATCAGTATTAATTAACTATCACTTATCATTTTTCCAGTCATCTCCAAATTAATATTTATCCATAGTATTCACTGCCCTAGAGAGAATTGAACATTCTCCTTTTTTTACTAAACAGAAACACTGGAACTGCTTAGGGCCGCAGAAATATGAAGTAGGAATTCAGCTGGCTATGACAATCTGTACCTGGAAGAAGCCAAGGGCCTTCCAGAGGACAAAGTCAAGACTTAAGGAGTCTTGGTGATGTTGGCTTTTGAATATCAGCCGTTTCCTGCAATGAATTTCTGGTGTGCTATTGTAGCTTTTCCATTCCTAGAAGAGTGTGTTTGGTCATTCATTGGACACAATTTCCCCTGTACAATTAAAGTATTTGTATAGCTTTCTCCAACTGTACTAACAACAAACACAGTCAAGATCCCTAATTTCAGGCCTTTCTGTAGTTATCGTCACTAGCAACATCCCGCCAGGGATGTTGGACGAAAGTCTCTTATCTGAGATTCTTCCCAGACTTTCTAAGAACAGACTTATGCATCCAGACTATCTGTTTGAAGGCCTGGCAGATGTGCTAATTAAGCTTAGCCTTCTTTCTTCCAAATGCTATCTCTGCTCCAGATGAGTTAACTCAGAACTAAAAGGTGTTTCCTTACCAGGTACCTCAAGCTGTGACTCGGGTTGCCTAGCTACCAAGTGCACTTCGCTGCCCTGCCAGAAAATGGCGGCAGCCAAGAAAGCTTGGATGGATAAGGGGCCAAAGGAAAATAAGGCGGTTTTATTTTCACTCATCACTGATAGAATCCTAACACCTTACCTAACCACTTCTAAGAGTGTCGAGACTCCTAACACCTTACCTAACTATAGTGATATTTTATTTGTGCTGAAATGTGATTTGTATGTTAATAAATAAAGTTGCCCAGGGGTCAGAGCTATTAGCAAGCCATAGCGAAAGCTGGGTGGTGGTGGTGCATGCCTTTAATCCCAGCACTTGGTAGGCAGAGCTAGGTAGATCTCTGTGTGGTCAAGGATACAGCCAGCATTGGAGACACATGCCTTGAATCTCAATACCAACCATAGAAGACCTGCAGGTCTGTACAGACAGACAGTGACGAGGTGGTCATGTGGTTGGGTTTACAACCAATGAGAAGGCAGAACAGAAACTCTATAAAAAGAGAGACACACAGGAAGTAGCTTTCTTTCGGAGAGGTAGGACCACTGTGAGAGCAAGGGTAAGGTTTTTAGCTCTTAGCTCTGACCTCTTGGCTTTCTTCTTTGCATTGGTTCTGTGTTTCTTATTGAATAAGATGGTTACTTCTACACCTAACCACTTCTAAGAATGTCGTTTGAGCACATAAAATCCCCTTTGCTTAGATATTAACCAAATTTGATCTTTTTTTAAATTTTTTTATTTTTTTTATTTTTATTATTTTTTTTTACTAAACAATAAAACAAACAAAAGCCAGAACTGCTGCAGGCCACAGAAATTCATAGCAGGAAATGGCTAATATTCAAAAGCCAATATCACCAAGATTCCTTAAGCCTTGGCTCTACCTCTGGAAGGCCCTTGGCTTCTTCCAGGGAATAGCTTGTCATAGTCAGCTGAATTCCTACTTCATGTTTCTGTGGCCCGAAGCAACAGGCCCACGTGTGGCAGTAATGGATGTCTTCCTGAAGGAATAGGGCCACTGAGTGCTTTCTTTGGCGGCTTCCAGACTGGTTCCTCTGAGAAGGGACTGATAGAACTCTAACTCTAGTCCTGCCCCACCTCACCCCCACCCCACCCTGGTTTGAAGGAAGCCTGCTGGAATGGGGGGTGGGGGGGAGGAGGGAGAGGAGGCCCGTAGAGCCGGCCAAGGCTTCTGAGATATTTGAGAATTCTTTTGTGTGGTGGATGAGGGCGGATTTAGAGGTACATGAAATAGTCAAATGTTTCCTGATAATGAACCATAAAGAAGTTTAACACAATACTTTCTATGCACATGACTTTGAGATTTATTACAAATAAAAGCAAATTTACATACTAATGGGGTGATGTGTTTGCCTATTTTTGTTGTTGTTTATTTATTTTTGTTTGTTTTGACACCCCAAAGTTTTCCATCCCTCCCCTCTTCCCAGTCCCTCTCCCGCCTCCTCCCTCCCCCTTCCCCCTCTGCCCCTCCTCCACTGTTTCTCTTCAGATACGGGCAGGCCTCCCACCCATATCAGCCAGCCATGGTACATCAAGTTGTGTTTGTCTTTTGTTTTGTTTTTGAGACAGGGTTTCTCTGTATAACAGTCTTAGCTGTCCTGGAACCGGCTCTGTAGACCAGGGCTGGCTTTGAACTCACAGAGATCCTCCTGCCTCTGCCTTCCGGGTGCTGGGATTAAAGGTGAGCGCCACCACGCCTGGCCATGTTCACATGGATGTCCTAGTGCGCTTTCCTGTTGCTGGGGTGAGACACTCCGACTCAGGGAAGGAGAGCGTTTATTTCATCTCGTACTTCGAGGCCACAGCTCATCATGGAGTCCATGAGGGCAGGAACTCAGCGCAGAGTCCACCGTGGAGGAGCCCTGCTTGCTGGCTGCTCTCTGGTGTTCTCAGCTGCCTTTCCTAGACAGCTCAGGCCACTTGCCTGGGGACGACGCCACCACAGAGGGCTGCGACCTCCTACATCAAACAGTTCCTCCTGTGGTGATGACCCCCAACCATAAAGTTATTTTCGTTGCTACTTCATAACTGTAATATTTTTTTACTGCTAATAGGAATCATAATATAAATATTTTGGGGGATAGGGGCTTGTCAGAGGGGTCGTGGCCCACAGGTTGAGAACCACTGTTCTAGATTGTGTTGAGTTGACAATAAAAAGTCGCCAGGACACTGGGCAACCCACCGGTAGCCACACAATAAAAGCAAAATGACTCCCCTCCTCCACCATCCATCAAAATGCCTCTCTCTCCTTGGCTAAGGGTGGTGCTTCTTCCATCCCTTCCCGAACCGCACTGAGATGTGGGGTGGCTTGATCTTACGTGCTGTGGGCTCATGTGTGCAGTAGCCCTGTCTTATCCACAAGACAGCATTCTGCGGCTCTTCCCCATCCTCAGACTCACGTTCTCTCCATCCCCCTTCCCTGATGTTCCCTGAGCCTTGAGTGGGGGGGGGCAGATAGCGATGCTCCATTCGGGGCTGAGCACTCAGCCGCTTCCTTAGCACGTTGACCCGTGACAGGTCTCTGCATCGACCGCTGCTCGCTCCCAGGAGAAGCTTCTTTGAGGTTGAGAGCTCAGGTCTGTGGCTGTAAATAGAAACATTTAGGCAGTTGGACTATGTCCATTTAGCAAAACAATAAGTTCCCCCCTCGGACCCATGACCCTCCCAGCCACGGGCTTTTGACCAGGTTTACGGTACTGGGCATGAACTTCCTTCTGTGGAGCAAACCTTGAACTCGGTTGGAGAGCAGTTGGTTATCCCACAGTGGCCAGGCCACCACCGCACCTGTGGACAGATCGTATTGTACGAAGGGTCTACCGACAGGTGAGTTCATCGGCCACCTTTCCCTGCCGTGGCCGGCCCTGCATGGCGTCTTCAACACACCAGCTGGGATGGAGTTTCCCAGTGAGGTCCAACCAAAATAAAGAGCTTTTAAAGACAGAGTCTTAGGTAGCCCAGGCTGGCCTCAAACTCGCTATGTGGCTGAGGATGACCTTGAACTTCTGATCCTCCTGCCTCTACCCTCTCCATTTTGGGGATTACACGTGTGTATTCCTGTGGTGCCACAGAGTCAACTCAGTGCCTGTAGGTAAGCGTGGGTCCCCAAATTCTGCTCGGCCTTTGTCGAGGAATGAAGAGGAGGAGCTGGAGGGCAGGGTCTCAGGCAGCAGGGAGTTCGTCAGGTATGAACAACCTATGGGAGACCCTTGCGGAGGACAACTCATTTATTGAAATGGGGGGACGAGCCTAAGTGGGGGGAGGGGAGGAAAGAGGTCAAGGGGGGGAAGTGATGTAGTGGGGGAGGGGATGACTCTTCCAGCCTATCAGTCAGATTAGCAGATGTCACATGATTTCCGGGAAGCCATTTCCCTGGGGTGGGACAGAATCGTGACTGACTTCATCGTGGCGTGACGTGGCGTGACGTGACGTGGCGTGATGTGGCCTTTGTCTCTGTGGCGTTAGCAGGCCCGAGCCTGATTTGGGTCGGGAGCGGGCCCACTCCTGCCATGCTCTCCTCTCCGAGAGATGTCGGGGGCATGGGCAACGCTCCACCGTCCTCCTCTGGCTGGGGAGCCCACAGCAAGCGCTCTACCGGCCGAGTCTGTCCCGCCACCACCCACATGCAGTCTTTGAGGGGCTGCCATGTTGATTCCCTTTCACATGCCAAGTGCCTGCCGCTTTCAAGCTGCCCAGCTTTGTCTCGCTTGGTCTGTGTCGGGCCCCAGGCTTTGAAGATGCCACGGAAGGCAAGCCGGGCAGATGGCACCTCTGCCCTCGTGATGATTGACAGGCGGGAAAGGCATGCGCAGCAGTGTTGGGACAAGTGAGAAAAAGGACTGAGGCATACATGTGTGTGTGCGTGTGTGTGTGTGTGTGTGTGTGTGTGTGTGTGTGTGTGTGTGTACACTGTGTGGTGTGTGATGTGCGTGTATGTATGTTTGTATACTATGTGGTGTGTGTGCAAGTGTGTATGTATACTGTGTGGTGCATGTGTGTGTGTTTGTGTACTATGGGCCAAGGACTGAGGCGTGTGTGTGTGATGTGCATGTGTATGTTTGTGTACTGTGTGGTTTGTGTGTGTGTAAATGTGTGTGTTTGTATACTATGTGCTGTATGTGTTCATGTATGTGGTGTGTTACATGCATGTGTATTGTGTACTACGTGGTGTGTATGTGTGTGCATCTGTGGCTGCTGAGAGGGTGGAAAATGGGTGAGAGAGGGGTCTGCTATCTCGGCCTCAGCACTTCCACTCTCTCTTGCTTGACCTTGGATTGAAGGTCAAGACAGAGGCTGGGCTGCACAAAGACATGCACTCTGGAGGACACGCACCCAGGGCAGTGATAGGCCAGGGGTGGAGCTCTGAGAGACTTCTCTCACGTGGGGGCACCGGTTCCTAGGCACACGGTAGGTGTGGGCAGCCAGGGCCCCTAGGGAGTTCAATCTCCTCAGCTAGCCTCCTCTGCCTTGTCCCTTCAGGGTGGAACTAACTCAAGCAGGGCAGGAACCCGGAGACAGGAGCTGATGCAGAGGCCATGGAGGGGTGCTCCTTATGGCTTGCTCAGCTTGCTTTCTTATGGAACCCTGACCACCAGCCTGGGATGGTTCCACCCACCATGGGCTGGGCCCTCCCCCATCCATCACTGATTGAGAAAATGCCTTACAGTTGGATATTATGGAGGCATGTGTGGTGATATTGTGTTCCCCAATATATCATGCACCCTAATAAACTTATTTGGGGTCAGAGAACAGAACAGCCACTAGACAGACATAGAGGCCAGAAAATGGTGGCACACACGCCTTTAATCCTAGCATTCTGGAGGCAGAGATCTGTCTGGATCTCTGTGAGTTCAAAGCCACACTGGAAACAGCCAGGCATGGTGACTCACACCTTTAATCCCAGGAAGTGATGACAGGAAGCAGAAAGGTCTATAAGGTATAAGGACCAGGAACTAGAACCCTTGTTAAGCTTTTAGGCTTATAGCAGCAGTTCAGCTGAGATCCATTCAGATGAGGACTCATAGGCTTCCAGTTTGAGGAAACAAGATCAGCTGAGAAGTTGGCAAGGTGAGGTTGGCTGTGGCTTGTTCTGTTTCTCTCATCATTCAGTGTTCACCCCAGTATCTGGCTCCTTTGTTTTTTTTTTTTTATTAATAAGACCTTTTGGAATTCATGCTACAGGCATTTTCTCAATGGAGTTCCCTCCTTTCAGAGGACTCTAGCTTATGTCAAGTTGACATAAAACTAGTCAGGACAGTGCATGATGGGTGGATGGTGGATGGGTGGATGGATGGACTGACACAGGAGTATATGGATAGGTGGGTGGGTAGATGGGTGGATGGATGGACTGGCACAGGAGTATATGGATGGGTGGGTGAGTCGATGAACACTGGCCTCTTCCTGAAGTCCCTCTTTGCTTCCCCCAGGAACACTGAGAAGGCCTCTGTCTGCTGTGCCCTCAGGCCTGGTGACTGCACCCGTGAACCTGGCACGGCCCCGTCCTGGCAGCGGGATGGCTGATGCATGCAAAGTGGGCATCTTCTTGCCCAGCCGCCTGACACACTGGCGCAGCCGAATCTGAAAGCTAATGACATTATTGTGTGGAGACACAATGTCTGTGGGCATTTGCTGACCCGGGCTTTGGTGTAGGCTTAGGCCTGCATTCTCACCCCGCTTTCCGCAGGGCCACAGCAGTCACCCATCTTGGCACCAGCTCCCCTGGGGAAGGTATAAATACCACCTCCCACCAGCCGGGCTTCACGGCACTCGCGGGGGCTGGCGATCTGGTAAGAAGGCTTTTGCTGCTTGCTCTGCCCTTTGCTCTTCTTTCCCCCTTGTGGCAAAGCGTGGTGCAGAGACCAGCACCTGGCCTCAGTTTTCCCTTCTGTTAAGTGGGGAGAGGGGTAATCTAAGCCCCTCTGCCATGGGTTAGGAAACAGCACAGTAGACTGACCCGGTGCATGGTCAGCGCCTGGACAAGGCTCCTCCTTTCTTCTGCTGGAGACGGGAAGGAAGATGTGTCTGTGAACCAGAGGTGGCCTTGCCTTGACCGTGTCTAGGTGGCTGAGCAAGCTTTCTCGTGTCATTGTGGCTCCTTGGGGGGAAACTTGTGTGCTGAACTCAGCTGCACCCGCTCTTGGGCACGGTGATTTCAGTGGCACTAAATGCCCCTGGGAATGTCCCTAATCATGCCACCCTGGCTGTCCCCTCCTGGGTGCAGAGTGTGTTCCAGGGCCCTGTCAGAGGCACACAGTTGTACGGAGTCCTAATTCACAGAGAGGGTGAGGTACCACTGCTGCTTTCCTGGTGTACAGAGTGGGAAACTGAGGCACAGGGAGAGAGCGGGGCTTAGGGGTGGCTGTTCAGCTGCTAGGTGGCAGAGCAAACATTTAGACCAGCTCAACCGAGTCCAACATCTCAAGGTAGAAAATTCGGTGAGCTGGTAGTGGACGCGGGCGAGTCTTCCAACATAACTCCATAGCTCAGGAGCCCGGCAACGGGGAGGAACCGTGGGGGAGGGGGTTCTCCCACTCAGAGTGGGGCTGGATCATAGTGAAGGGGGGAACAGAGGCCAGGTGGCTGCTTCTGGAACAATCTGAAACCAGGCAAAAGCAAAGCCTGAGTGCCGAGGGCCGGGCCGGGATTGGCCCAGAGCTCCCACGGCAGCTTGAAGCCGAGGACCAGCAAGGTCCTCATGTGGCTTCCTCATTTTTTTCAGGTCACCTCGACGCCAGAGAGTCCACCATGGCCTCAGACCACCAGACGCAGGCGGGCAAGCCCCAGCCCCTCAACCCCAAGGTGGGTACCCTGCTGGAGGGAGAGGCAGGTGGCCTCCGCACACCTAGTTCTCTCTACAGAGTCAACTTCTCCCTTCCTGGTGCCCTTTCTGCACCCCGCCCTCCGGGGACTCAGTCTCCCCCAGCTGCCCGCCTGGGGCCGATTCCCTGCGCCCCACCCGACCCTCGTGCCCAGCATCCGCTTCCGATTTTAGAGTTAAACTCCTCTGCTTCTCTGCTGTCCCACGTGCTATTGCCCACGGGACCCCCTCAAGCCTGGGGCAGAGAGACTCAGTGCCAACTGAAGAGGACTCCCCACTCCTGCTGTGTGGCCTAGGCCAGCGGCTCGACTTCTCTGAACGTCAGCCTATAGAAGGGGGAGCATCAGTTACACACGGAACAACTGTGAGGCCCAGACACCAGGCCCAGCTTCCACCTGGAGGGCTGTGTGTCCTTCCCCCCCTCCCCACCCCCCTACCCCCGCTGCCCACACCAGCTCTGACTGTCTGCTTCACCCCCGACTCCCACACTCCTCAGGGGGCGGAGCTTATTCCCACCTCTCAGAGGCTGGCCACGCCCCATCCGGCCCAGCCCCATCTCCTTATTCCGGCTCCTTGAGCTCCATGTTCCCCAAGTGATAGTCCGCAGGCTGTCTTAAGGGGGACCGTAGCCTCCGGGAGTGAAGTAGGTTAAAGGGGTCCTTTGGGGTGGAGAACACAGCACACAGTGTGTCAGCTTGATGCTTAAGGTGGGGCCTCCCGGAGGAGGTGACCGGGGTCCAGTGAGGGAGCCACCACGTGGAGACAGGGAACCGTGAGGACCCCGGGGCAGTGGGAACAGCGTGTGCAAAGGCCCTGAGGTTGTCGACGAGTTGGGTGAGTTGGAAGCGAAATGAGGTGGCTGGGTGCAGGGTCCAGCTCGTCAGTACCGTGAGGTCATGCACAGATGCTGTGATGTCACACAGGCGCTGTGATGTCATACATATACTGTGCCCTCACATACACATACAGTGATGTCACACACGTTTTGGGACGTCACAGATGTACAGAGATGTTGCATATGTTCTAGGAACCACACATGTTATGTAAGATCTTCCGATAGTCACAGCGGGAACTGTGAAAAGCAGCCGGTGATTAATGTTCATATTCCTCTTTGTTATACAGTTCATTCCCACTCTGCCTCGCTTCAAATCTGTGTTTCCGATGAACAGCGCACATGAGCACTGAGTGTGTGTCCGGGGCCATTCAGTTAGGGGCTTCTGTACTGGGTAGTGTGCGGTTAAAGGGTTGGTCAGTAGGAAAGAATCTAGACTCTATAACAGCTATTATTATTATGTTGTTGTTGTTATTATTGTTGTTATCCTCTTCACACCAGCAGCAGGGTAGAGCACCCCTGGGACCCAGGGCTTCTCAAGTGTACAGGAAGCCGGACCCTTCCCCACTGGCCCTTACATCCCAGGCCAGGTAATGGCCACTGAGCCCCCGACTTCCATATCCCAGAGCCTTCTCAACGGCCCTGCGGACAGAGAGCTTGAAAGCCCAGCTCCTTCTCAGGCCACACAGAGCCGGGGACCAGAGCCTGTCTCCCCCCCCCACCCCACCCCGCTGCTGTCCCTGGAGGGGTCAGTGACCATGACGGCTGAATTGAGCCCGTGGAATCTGCCCCGGAGCCCTCCTGGCCACTCCCTTTGCTCTCTTTATATCACTAATCCCCAGCCTGGGAAACAGAGGTGCTTGCTCCAGGCAGGGCTGACCTCACAGACCCTGCACCCACCCCTCACCCCTCTCCTGTCCACTTCTTCATCCCGAGGTGGCTGCAGGCTCCCATCTCTAGGGGACGGAGAGGAGTGTCTAGAAAGGCTCCATGTTCTCAGTTGTGAATGTGGGCTCTGTCCATGTTTAGCTCACGGCTGCGGGGCCTTGAGTGGGTCCCTTCACTCTGCAGAGTCTCGGGATCCAGAAATCTCGGGATTTCTGCGGTACTCCTGCCTAGGGTGATGAGGAGACAGGGCGAGACAAGGGGGAGGATTTCTAGTAAGATCCATCTTATGTGGGTGGCCGCTGGGAGACCTGGAGACCTCTGGGGGTAGAGGCTTGGGGAAAAGGCCCAGGAAAGTGTGGGTTCACAGGAGACACATGCATGTGTCCGTAGAGGGGCATCTTGTTCCCCCTGATGTGACACCTCTTGGGAGCTGAGTGGCATCTGGAATATGTACCCCAGAATCAGTACCATGAGACTACCTTTTTTCAGGATCCCAGGTTTGGTGTGTGTGTGTGTGTGTGTTCAGTTTGCATACTCCCCACTGATTTCTGCTACATCACACAAGTCCGGGCCACGTACCAGCCCTGCTCTGTAGCGGGTGCCCTAGCTGGTGCATTTATGGGAGGCTGGGTTATTGCTTAGGGGGAGAGTGGCTGCTGGGCATGTGCAGTGGCCCTGGTTTCAACTCTAGCTCTCCATGGACATAAATGAGAGGACACCATAATGTCCTCTCTCGCGACTGAGCTGACCTTTGCACCCATCATCCTGACAGCTTCCCTGCTCCTGGTTGGCTCTGCCACTCATCTTACTGGCAGAGGATTGGAGGCTCAGAGAACAGCACCCCAGGCTCCAAGTCTCCGGCCCTCACTCACGCTTTACGCCGGTTCCGAATCGGAGGGGTGGAGGCCCGCAGCCCCGAGGCTCTCTGAGCTGGCTGCTCACCTCCCGTTCCTCCCACGGTCTGACTCTTTCCCATTCCCTCCAGATCATCATCTTCGAGCAGGAGAACTTCCAGGGCCACTCCCATGAGCTCAGCGGGCCCTGCCCTAACCTGAAGGAGACTGGCATGGAGAAGGCAGGCTCCGTCCTGGTGCAGGCTGGACCGTGAGTACCTGGGTGGTCTGACCCAGCCCGAGACTGTCAGCCTGGCGATCGGATGTTGAATTGGGGGTGTCTAGCCTTTCTGGGCTCCTAGGTTGTGCGTGATGGCACAAGATTTGGGGTCTGGCAGCCCAGAGGGAGTTTGTGCTGAGGAGGCTGGGTTCGCATCCCGCTTAGGGGACTTCTAGGCTGTGCGGTGTGTGACCACGGACTGCCCTCTCTGATATTCCATCTCCTTTCTGTAGCTGACACCTCCGCTGTCACACTTCAGGCCCTGTCTCTACTCAGGAGAAAAGGGACGCAATCATGGGGCCGCCTCTCCCCTCACCATGCAGTGAGGTGCATGAGGGCCGTGTGTGTGTCTCTCATCTCCCTCTGTTGTAAACGTCTTGTGAGTTTGGGGGCACAGTGACCCCTGAAAGTCAGTAGGCCAGTATGCCTGGGGGTTCAGGAGTCCTGCACGAGCAGGTGCCGAGGGTGACGGCCCACTCATGCCCGAGTCTGATGGAGCTGCGCATGTGCAGATGTTAGCATGCACAGGGGACCCGGCTCTGCCTCTGTGGAGCACAAGACTTCACCCTTTGAGCACGTCTGACCGCCTCTGCTTTGGCCATTTTGGTGGGAGAATTTCCCAAACATGCTTTTAACACTGAAAATAAGTTTTAGTGTGTTTGGTGAGCTGTGAGTGTTGGGAGGGGGTGGTTACTGAGGGTGGAACCCATGGCTTCGCCTCTGCAAGGCAATCTCCCACCCCTGGGCTTCTCCTCACCCTTCAAAACTGTTTTATAGACATCAACACTCTTTCTCAGAATATGTCTTGATTTTTAAAGCTAACTTTTAAAACTGTTTCCTTTTTTTTTTTTTTTGTTGTTGTTGTTTTTGAGGGTCTCACTACTTAGTGTAGGCAGGTTTTGAACCCCCTGGTGCTGGAATTCTAGAAAAAAATTAATTCTTGCTTATTGCTTAAAATATGTGCTCAATATTAAGAAGGAAAAACCTTAGCAAAGAATTTTGGCTTTAGCTTACCCTTCAGAAACATTCATCATTAAGATTTCAGTATAAATGTAGGTTTTTTTCTTGTAGGCATGTATTTGTGAATTTTTTTAAAGATTATATTTGGATGGAATTATGCAGTGTTTTGTGAAATGTTAGAAGGCACCACAATATTCTTTGTGCTGTAAGTCACACTTCACATTGGCATCTTTCAGAGCAATTTGAGGTCCCTACGCATCAAAACCACAGAAGGGAGACTCTTTAGGTGCAGATCCGGGACCCCCACCTCAGACTCCTGGGCTTAGAGCTCAGGAAGCCACCTCAAGCCAGATCTCCGGGTCGCATATTTATGTCCAGCTGAGTCTGTGAACGTGTATCATCTGTCTTTATATATGGTGGCGCTGTATGTGTTCCCCAGTCTGTCCACTCTCTCGGCTATTGGTGGGCATTGTAAACACCACCGTGATGAACAGCTTTGTTCAGCCACGCCTGAGCTCTGACTGTTGTCTTCAAGAACATAGTGCCTGAAGCAGGCTCGCAGGACCTAGTTACTGTACATTGTCCTTTAAATGCATGTGACAGACGCAGTTGCCTCTCTCACGGACAACCTAGATCTGAACAGACACTGTTATCACGCAGGGGGAGAGTGTCTGTCTTTGCCCTGGGAAGCCCCAGAAACTTGGCCTTTGAAGTTCCTCTTCCCTACTTCTCCTTCCTCTATGGGCCACACCCTCCCAAGAGAGTGCTGTGGATTATAGTCAACCCTGTCACATCCATGGGTGTCGCATTCCTGGGTTCAGACAATGAGCAGCAGAAAGTATCTGGGGTGTGTGTGTGTGTGTGTGTGTGTGTGTATGTGTGTGTGTATGTGTGTGTGTGTATGTGTGTGTGTATGTGTGTGTGTGTGTGTGTGTGTGTGAATCGCCTCTAAGCAAATGCACACTCACTTCTTCTGTCCCTAAAGTGGGATACAATAGTCACTTGCACAGTGACCCCCGAGGCATCTGGTGTCCCGAGTCACCTGCCGGTGATTTAGGGTGCACAGGAGGCTGTTGCCTTTGTAGATTCAGGACCCGAACCTCTTCAGATTCCAGCCCTGTTTCTCACCGGCACAGAGCAGCCACTGGACATCTCTCTACCATGAATCTAGGAGCTAGGGTCTTGTGTCAAGGCGAGTAGAGAGACAGTGGGAGAATTGAGTCTGCAGCCTGCTGTGGACGAAGCTGTGACCTGCATGACCTTGAGTCCAGAGCTGTGCTCAGCGGCCAGCTGATAGTGCTCTGAGGTCACCCTGTCCTCTCGTGGTCTCCAGGCCGAGGCACGAACACTGTGGACACCGGCCAGCAGCCCTAGATAGATAGGGTCATGGGGCTCTTGTTCTGCATTTGGAACGGGTTGTTGCTTTCCCAGCATCCTCTTGGCCTTTGGACACTGGGGGTAGGCACTGTCATCTGTGGTCAAGCTGTCCATCAGCCTCATTTTAGTTCTCCGGTGTGCTGCAGGAGGTGGAGGGCAGCGGGGCCCGGGTTCTGGATAACCGAGGTCACCTTGTACTTAGCTCCTCTGTATTTGGGTTGAACTGGGGCCAGTGCAGCTGGGTGGCGTGCCGGGGCCCTGCCGGCCGCAGGATGCCCGGCAAGAGACGCACTGGCCCTTTCTTTTGTCTTGCAGCTGGGTGGGCTACGAGCAGGCCAATTGCAAGGGCGAGCAGTTTGTGTTCGAAAAGGGTGAATACCCACGCTGGGACTCCTGGACCAGCAGCCGGAGGACAGACTCCCTGAGCTCCCTGAGGCCCATCAAAGTGGTAAGCCAGAGGGGCGGGGCCCGGGAGACTCCCCACCCACACTGTGCTCTGGCCCAGGACCTCCATTGTGGGGGGTGGCCAAAGGCATGTGGCCTCCTAAGCCTCTGTTTGATGATCTGTAAACGGGACTTTTTAGTTCTGCTGCTGGCGGACACTGCCTCGTTCCTAGCCCAACTCCAGGGGATACCATTCCTGGGACAGCTGTGTTGTCCTGTGGGCCGTGTCCTTTGGGGTCAGGCTCAGTTAGCCATCATGAGTATTAAAGACACCCGGGGGTTGTGCGGGGGAGGGGCTTTAGTCCAGACTCAGGCAATGAGCTTCTCCTGGTCTATTTCTGACTATTACTAGCACGTGGACGGTTGGGTAGGAAAGGACTCAGCAATGCTCACTTATGTGCCCACACCTTCCAAAGTCAGACTTGCACCTCCCAGACCTCTGTCTAAGACTGGATCTCCCCAAGATCTGAGCTCTTGTGTGGACTCTGCTCCTCTCAGCTGGGTGACTTTGGGCAAGTCACTTGACCTCTCTGAGTCTCAGTTGTCTCGTGTGTCATATGTTGTAAGAACTGCTGAGAGGGTGGATAATAATTGAGGAAAACCTCTTCAGTGGGACGGTAGATCTGGAGATGGTGGGAGACCCCGCACCTGCTGAGGCCACCGGGAGCCTGCATGTTTATGACACAGGAAGTGGAGGTGGAGGGAGGGAACCTGGATTCTCAGGACCAAAGGCTCCCTGAGCGCAGGATCTGAGGTAGTCTGTTCCATGCCAGTCGCTCCGTGGGCATCCGGTCGCCATCCAGGGTGCTTGTCCCACCGCCCACCATGAGGGTTGGCTTCACCCACCCGCTCTGTCCGCAGGACAGCCAAGAGCACAAGATCATCCTGTATGAGAACCCCAATTTCACCGGTAAGAAGATGGAGATTGTAGATGACGATGTGCCCAGCTTCCACGCCCACGGGTACCAGGAGAAGGTGTCTTCTGTGCGGGTGCAGAGTGGCACGTGAGTGTGACCCCCGACCTCAGCCTCTGGGGACCTGCATCCTGATCTGCCCTGAGCTCACTGGATGGGTGGGTGGGGTCACTGCTCTGTCTTGCACCCACCCTCACATCACCGGGTGGGAATCACCAGCCTGTAGGCTGTGGGAAGTTGCGTCCTGGGCTGTGTTCCCCTCCCCCGGCGTCTACCTGGGCAGGTGGAGGCAGCAGGTGCCTCGAATGGAATGATCTTAGCTCAGAGGGAGGACGTGGAGCTTCCGCCCACCCCCGCAAGACCCCTGAGCCTGTGAACAGATGCAAGGAGAAATTCCACTTTGACCCGTGATCTTGGCCTCCGGCCTGTGGAATTCTCACTGTGAGCTGTGGCACCCATGAGGTCCTCAGGCAATGTGTGCTGGGGTGGTGCATACAGTTGGCATTCTACACCCACAGCTCAGTTGCTGAGCTTTTTAGCCAACCATGAGTGGGACTTTCTGGAAACACACACACACATGCATGCACACACACCCAACACATGCACATGCACACACTTTTGCACACATACACATGCACACCCCCCCACCCCCACACATGCACATACACACGCACTCTGGAACACACACGTACATGCACACACACCCATGCATGCACACACACTTTTGCACACATACCCACACACATGCACACACACACCCATGCACCCACGTGCACCCACACTAAACACAGATGTGTTTTTCTGTCACTGCCCCGAACAGTAATGACTGTTCTCATGACAATTGTGATGGTGGTAGGGTAGACACCTGGAGGGCTTTGCGGTTCAGACCACTCGCTGCATGAGCACAAGGACCTGAGTTCGAATCCCCCACATCCATGTAAAGGGCCACGTGTGGCCCATGTCACACCTGTCACCCTAGAGCTGTGGGAGGTGGAGACAGGAGGATGACTGGGGCTTGCTGGATGCCAGTGAGAGACCCTGTATCGAGGGAATAAGGAAGACGGTGACAGAGCGGGCCACCTAATGTCCTTCTGTGGCTTCATACAGAGAGCATACAGGCATACCCAGCCCTCCCCATCTGCACATGTGTGAATGCTCACATACACCCAACACATGCACACACTTTTGCACACATACACATGCACACCCCCACCCTCCACATGCACATACACATGCACACGCACTCTGGAACACACACACACACACACACACACACACACACACACACACACACACACTCGAGAATCTGTCACTGTTGTATATGTAGGTCATGCTCACACACACCAGGGAACAATATACACACCTGTGAAGCTGATTTACTCATGGTGAAAACAGGCAGTTTATCAAGAAAGAACAGGACACTCTGAAAATGGGAGCGGGCTGGGTGGGATGGGGGAGGCCTGGTTGTTCATCCCGCATCCCGAGGCGTTCAGTGAGTGCCAGGCTCTCTCCATGGGCTCTGCTCCACGCAGGCTGAGCTCTCAGGGAGTCACCAGGCTGCCGCCAGCCTTTCTTCATGTTACCCTCAGTGCTTCTCTCCTCATGCCCTGCCCCGTGGCCGCCACAGCTGCTGACTGAGTGCTGTGGTCCCAGAAGCCTTTGGGGGAACAGCAGGGCAGTGATCAGTCTTTGTGGACTCAGGTTCCCTCACCAGTGGCATCTTGCAGTCAGACCCACTGGGTGTTCACACCCCAGAGATAGGTGGACCCTTTAAATCCCGGTGTTGGTGCCCCGACAGAGCAAGCCTGACCCTGTGCCCTGGTTTCCTGGGGTTCGTCAAGCCCCACCAGCGTAAACCTCTGGGTACAGCCAGGCATCTGTCCCCGGCTGATTTAATTTGCCCAAGTGCCATGAATTGTGCCGGGGACTCCAGATTTGAAGGCAGATGAGGACCTAGCCCCTGCTTGGTGTGGCCGGCCCTCCAGAGGGACAGCTGCCAATCATTAAGGGTCCACACAGATCTAAGGGGCTTCCCCGAGGCCCTTGAGCCGAGATCTGAAGGCAACAGTAGGAACTGAAGGCCAGAAAGGCATCTACAGGAAGCTGCTGCACCGCGGCCCTACGGTGAGAGGCCGTCAGGGGGCGCTCTTGCTCTTCGTGGTTGATGGGGATGATGGCGGGCAGGGCTGCTGAGCAGGGATGGAGGTGTCTAGAGTCCACTGGGCAGGTGCCTCAGCTTGGGCCGGGGAAGATTTGACATTTCATCAAATGGTACCCTGCCTGGCGAAGGCTCTGAAGGTGGGTGGGTGATAGACAGTTCCCAATTGTCTCTCCCCCTCCCCGGGCCTCGCTGGTGGGCACCGGGCCAAGATGGGACCTGTCCCGAGCAGGTGCAGGAGCCCATGTGAAATACAAGGTTTGTGTTGGGAGGTAGTGAACTCCCCATCAGGAGAGGGAAGTAAGCAGCGGTTCAGAGTCAGAGGGGTGAGCGGAAAGTGGCGTCCTGGTCTTTCCCCCTCCTCCTCCTCCTCCTGGTGTCAGGACGCCCCCACCTCCATCGCCCTCCAGCTCACCCGCCCCTCCCCCGCCTCTGCCCGCAGGTGGGTCGGGTACCAGTACCCCGGCTACCGTGGCCTGCAGTACCTGCTGGAGAAGGGCGACTACAAGGACAGCAGTGACTTCGGGGCCCCTCACCCCCAGGTGCAGTCTGTGCGCCGCATCCGTGACATGCAGTGGCACCAGCGAGGCACCTTCCACCCCTCCAGCTAGAGCCCCAACCCTCCCCTCCCCAGGGGCCAGGCCCACCACCCCGGGGCCTCCTGACACCAGAGTGAATAAAGTGTGGCTTGCAACGTGCCTGCCGTGGGTCTTCTATCTGTGGTGTGCCCGGGGGCACATGTGTGTGCACGTGTGCGTGTGTGTATGCGTGTGCGTGTGTGCGTGTGTGTGTGTGTGTGTGTGTGTGTGTGTGTGTGTGTGAGAGAGAGAGAGAGAGAGAGAGAGAGAGAGAGAGAGAGAGAGAGAGAGGTGGGGGGAGAGGAGGATGGGAGGGAGGAAGGAAAAAGGGCCCTTAGCGAGCATCTGGGCTAACTGCAGCAAGGCTCCATTGAATCTTCCATCTCTGCCACTGCATAGCTGTGTGACCTAGAACACACAGGCAACCTCTCTGATCCTTTGTCTGTCTAATTTACCACCCCCCTGCCTTGCACATGGCCAGCGTGGCTGACCTTCTGGGCCTTGCCCAACATAATGCTAACAGTCATTCTTGGGGTGGGTGACAGGTCAGTTATCTGTTGCCCTCACTGCTCCGTCATCACTAAGAGCGGGGCATCGGCTTTTGGTTTGCTTTGCATCCGCCAGAGGATCCAAGGCCCTGCAGCCTTCCCTGCATCCCGGGAGGAGCCTTAGCCACGTGTCTGCGTATGTCCCCTGCTCCCACCTCTGTCCCTGGGTCGGTTTGGTCTCTTGTGTGGCCATCCTAGAGCACAGCAAGGAGGTCACATCACAGGAGAGGGAGGCCTCACAGGCCTCGTTCCAGGCCTCACGCCAGGTGACCTCTCAGAACTGTGCTGTTCCCGTGAGGGGCAAGCAGGGATGGAAAAAACAGGCGCCACAGGCAGGCGGTGCCGCCCTCTTCTCAAGGTGGATGCTGGGGTCGCCCTTCGCCTCTCTCCTGGTAGCTCTGAATATCGTTTTAAAATGTAACGTACTCAGATCTCAAGCCCCCACCCCCACCACGGTTTTCACAGCCCTTAGAAGTTTCGTTCAAACCCCAGGACACAAATCCAGTCTCCAACACCCCCGGAAGTTTGAGAGTTTTGTTCTCAGCGCTCACTCACGTTCTTAGTTTTTCTGGAGGCGATTTCTGTGCCTTGAATGCAGTGAGACCCGGTTTCTCCTTTGGTTTTTTTTTTTTTTTTTTTTTTTTTTTTCACTCTGGGCAGCCGCTGGCCTGAGGGCCACTGAAGAACCCCACGTGGAGTCTGTTCGTGGACTGTTGGCTCTGTCTCTGTTATCTCCTGTGTATTCTGACCCTGCAAACCTCTGCAGGTAGGGGTGGGTGGGGGTGACAGGTGCCCAGGCTTTAGTCTGCAGGAACACTTGGGCATGCTTGCCCATCTAAACACTCTTTAGAGGGACCCCCTCCAACATGTGGGAAACCACGGAGGCTTATCAGTCTGTGATCTGTTGCTGTAACAAAATACCAGAGGCTAGTTACTCCTGAAGCCAGAGGTTGGTTCCACAGGCTGGAAGTTCAAGACCAGGCAGCCACCTCTGGACACAGGGGTCCTTTTGGAAGGGTGACAGGATCAAGCAATGGAAGAGAACCAACTGTGTACAGAAGGGGCCGAGCTCACTCTGGCAAGGATGGCCCTCACCCCACCAGACGAGGTTCATGACTTCCAAGGATAGAGTTCCAAAGACTTTAGCACCCTGCCCTAGACCCTGCCTCTTTTCTTTCTTTTTTTTTTTTAATTAAAAATGTTTTTAGATTTATTTCACCTTATGTGTATGAGTGTTTTGTCTGCATGTACATATGTGGACCTCGTGTGTGCTTGGTACCCGAAGAGGGCCCTGAGTCCCCCAAAACTGGAATTACAGATGGTTGGGAACCATCATGTAGGTGTTGGGAATCGAACCCAGGTCCTTTGCAAAACCAGACTGTGCTTTTAGCCACTGAGCCTCTCGAGTCCCTCGGCCCTGATTCCCCCGAATGGTCTCAGCACCACCATGCCGGAGGGTTTGTTTGCAGAGCCTGAGCTGTGGGAGACCCACTCAGCCCACCCCAGGAGGGAATCAATACATGGCAATAACTTCTGTTTCCCTGTTCATTCTTCAACCTCTTCTACAGAGGGGCTGCTTCTTTCCTGGGGCTAAACAAGAGGGGAGTTGAGCCACGGTGATTATTATGGAAGGAGTTGCATCATTCATGAATTGCAAACCCGGCCCCAGGAGCTCAGAATCTGGGGCATTCTTTGGATGTCAGTTGCTGCAGATCTAATAAAATGGTACCTGTGGAGGGGGCCCCTAACCCAACGTGAGGATGTCCTTAGGCAAAGGGGAAACACAGAGACAAACACGCGAAGTCACGGAGGGTTATGTGTGATCACTGGTCTCCACGGTCAGCCTGATGGGACTGGAATCACCCATGGGACACACTCTGAGTGAATCTGTGAGGGATGTCCAGGAAGGAGCAATGGAGGGTGATGATCACCCTCCAAAGGGAGGCAGCTCCTTCCAATCGGAGGTCCACTGAGGGAAGCGGGGTGGACCCACCTGCTTTCGCTCCTGTCTGAGTGTCTGTGGCTGCCACTGTTGCCCTGCGTGGACACCAGACTCCAGCGGCCTCAGCCTTCCTGTGTGGACTCCACACCAGCCTCTCTACAGGAACCTCCCGGATTGTAGCACTGTACTTAGGCTTCCCCGGCATCTAGCCGTGTGGACTTAGTGGCTCCTGGGTTCTCTGTATGTCTGGGGTGTGTGGAGTCATTGTTGGACTCCCTAACCTGGCTGTATAAGCCAACAGGAATACATCTCTTTTATTGTGTCTTTTGCTATGTCATTATGTTTTTGGTTCTGTTTCTTTTCTTTTTCTTTTGGCTTTTCGAGACAGGGTTTCTCTGTGTAGTTTTGGTGCCTGTCCTGGATCTTGCTCTGTAGACCAGACTGGCCTCGAACTCACAGAGATCCCCCTGGCTCTGCCTCCCGAGTGCTGGGATTAAAGGTGTGCGCCACCACCACCTGGCTGGTTCTGTTTCTTTAGGGATACCTGACTAACACACACACCCACACCACTAAGAAGGGTGTGTTGCTTCTATCTCCCAAGGAAGTCCTAAGAATGTTCATGGCAGGCTCCCTGCAGCCGGCAGGAGGAGCGGGTCTGCCCTGGCTGGCACCCAGTCATAGATGCTCAGCCTCTAAACCAAGAACAACACCCACCCGCCCGCCTAGTTCTCTGTCCCAGAAAACTCACATGGCGGTGGCAAGAGAAAGGAGACATCTCTGGGCCAGGTGAGGGCTTCCCCAGAGGCGAAGTGTTTGAAGAGACGTGGAATTTTCCAGGTGAAGTTGAGGTGAGAAACGGTCTCGGCAAAGGAAACAGATGTGCAAAGTGGGGAAAGCCAGACGCGTGGTGATTCTCCCCGCCCCTACACGTGGGAAGCTTGAGAGCCTGGTTGAGCAGGGTTCTGAGAGATTAGGGGTGTGTGTGTGTGTGTGTGTGTGTGTGTGTGTGTGTTGACTGTGATACGTGGGTGTGCAGGAGGGGGTGGGGTTCTAGGGGAAGCCCAGCCAGCTCCTCATTGTTGAATGATCAGCCTCTCACAAGGTAAGTGGTAAAACTTGAACAGTCATATCTTTTGCTCAAAGATCCGCAATTTTTGGAGCGCCCAGTGGGTCAGCTCATCTCAGAGTCCGGGGTGGCTCTCGGCAGGGAAGGGCTCACCTGGCTGAATGCCGCTGCGCTGTCGGGTGGGCATCTGTTCTCTTGGACATCCCCAAGTGGGTGCTGGCACCCCCACCCCATGGTGATGGGTTTCCAGGAGCTGGTACCCCGGGAGGAAGATGCAGCTTTGGGATTGGCTCCTCACTCTCTAAGAGGCGTCCGGGTCATGTGGGGTTGCCCCGGGTTGGGAGGAAGGGACGAAATTCCCACCAGCCGATAAGACATCTGGTGGTGGCCATCTTCAGAAAACACAATCTTCCCCCGAGGCACTGGGGATGCGGGGAGTGGGACTTCCACGGGGCAGGGCGGGAACCTGGTGTGTGAATTCCAGCAGGACACGGACTCCCTTGAGCCTGGACTCGGGACTTAATGAATGATCCCTGCCAGCCCCCCTTTGTCTGTCATGGTAGGGTGTGATCACACCCTTGCCCTCCTCACTTCCACCCCCTGCTTGTCCTGGAAGCCCACTTGCATCCTGTTCTGGTCCCCAAGGACCCACCCGCCCCCTTCCCCAGCCCCTCTGGGAGTCACTTCCCCTGCTGGCCACCAGGTGTCAGCAAAGCGCCATCCTCAGCGCGCTGTCAGTCACCGAAGTGGGCGGGGCCTGGTGCCCCCCAGGTTGCAGATCCAGTGCACGGCTGAGTTCCCGGGGTCCCCCACGCGGGATGCGAGACACGCACGGACTCTGGAAACACAGGGTGCCTGCATGGAAAGATCAGTGTTTCGCCTCATGCTTCCAACCCCTGGAACGAAAACTGGAACACAAACCACCGCGGAGACAAAAATGGAAAAGGTTTTATTCTTGGTTTCCACGCGCCCGAGCGCTCGGGGTCGCTCTGGGTGTCTGCGCTGCCCTCCTCGCGTGGGCGCCCACGAGCCTTTCTAGCAAAGAGCTGGGTGCGCGGGCGGTGTCTTCCGCAGGGAGGGCCCTGCGCATGTGTAAACCACAGCGCCCGACCCGCTTCCACGAAACTTCAGGAATCCAAAATTTTAATTTCATTCTCGTTTATACAAAATAAATAAATAAAATAAATAAAAATAAAAAAAGGTGATTCTTTCTCTGGTTCCTTCTCCTCCCCCAAACATTTAAAATATAAAAGCATTGTTCAAAAGAAGCCGATGCGTGGCCTGGGAACGCACTCCCGTCACCCCAAACACCGCGTTCCCGCACGGCCAGTGTTTCATAAAAGTTCTGTAGCCACAGAACAAAAGAGAGCCACAAGTCAAGGCACTTTTTAAACACTGGTGGTGACGTCCGGGAAGAGGGTCACCGCAAAGCCACATCGCAGCTACATCTCGGATGCTGTCTCTCGGCTTTCTCCGCCTGGTGGTCCGTGGACAGTCGGGGTGTGTTCCTACAGCACAGAGGAATCACCTAACGGTCACAAAAGCTGCCGGGGCAGGCACGGAGCAAGGCAATAGCACATGGCTATGGAGAGGCTAAACAGGCCCCAAGATGACTTGGCTCGGGACTTGCAACGTTCCAACCTGTCCACGTCGCTGCATTTCTGGTCAGCTGACTCCCCCACCCCCCAGCCCTTGTGCGGTTTCTGTTGCTGAGGTGAACACCGTGACCAGAGCAACTTGGAAACCAGAGGGTTTATTTGGCTTGTGTCTCCACATCATAGTTCATCATTAGATGAAGTCAGAGCAAGAACTTGGAGGCAGGAGCTGATGCAGAGGCCATGGAGGGTGCTGCTTACTGGCTTGCTCCTCATGGCTTGCTCAGCCTGCTTTCTTATAGAACCCAGGACCACCAGCCTGTGCATGGCCCCACCCACCGTGGGCTGGACCCTCCCCCATCAATCACTGATTGAGAAAATGTCTTACAGCTTTTCTCAATTGAGGCTCCCTGCTCTCACGTCAACTCGAGTTGACGTAAAACCAGCCAGTGCACAGACGCGGCTTCTTTCCAGAAATTCTTCTTCACAACGTGGACCGGGGACAGTTCTGCTACAGGCCTCAGGTGATACCTGGTGACATTCTTAGCTCTCAGGCTGGCTAGAGGTTTGTTACCGTCTTCCAAAATGTTTCCCTTGGAAGTCAGAAGTTCGGGAGCATTGAACTCGGGTCCGTCACAGCCATCTTCAGCGGGGGGGGGGGGGGGGGGGCGGGGGGGGGGCTCAATCTTTCTCTCCTCCAGGCTCTGGGTAGCTGCTTTCTATTCATCCTTATTAATCCCAGCTCATCCACCCTCACTAGGCCCCCCAGCAGTTCATCAACCCCTCATCTCCCTCCCCCTGCCCCTGTGTTGGTGCAGAGTGGTCCTCCCCACTGGACTGTGAACTAACGTCACCTGGACAGGGCCCAGGTCAGCTCATCCCGGGGTCCCCAGCATGTCACACAGTCCCCCGATACAGAGCAGCTGTGTGGCAGCTGCTGGCTGGGCAAAGGTGTGAAGCTGGACCTCCCTTTCTCCTGGGCAGAGCCCTCTAGGCTTCAGACGCTGCTGACACTCTCGGTGGGAAGGTGCCACTGGGGGTGCAGGGTGGGTGGTGTGCCTTCACTCACACCCCAGGGACCTCTCCCTGCCCTGGCTCGTCAGTCTCCCCTCTTCTCTCCTCCTCACTTGTACCTGTCCCTGCAGTGCAGAGGCCGATCGCCAGGAGGAGCTGGTGGCTTTGATGGGAAGTCGTTTCCGCTCAGCAGCTGCCTTTACACCCTCTGCCACACCCGAGGCTCCCAGCAAGGCACCAAAGAAGCCACCAGAGCCTTCTCACAGATGTGGATGCCTCACACAGCACACAGGAGCCACAGAGTTAGAGCTGGGAGAGGGTGTGTTTTCCCAGCTGCCTGTGGGGGGCGCTCTGCAGCCTCCACCCTGTGTGCATCTCCGGTGTGGGGCAAGGATACTGGGTGAATGAGATGGATCGTGGGGATCAAAGCCTCTAGAGATTCCTTGTCATAGAGATGTTGGTGGCCTGACACAATGACCCCCCCCCCAAAAAAAAAAACCTCAACACTTTGAAATTATTTCGTTATTTCAAGTATTCCAGTGTTTTGCCTACTTGCATGCTTGTGCATCACACATATGCCTGGTGCCTTCAGAGGCCAGAAGAGGGCATCAGTGCCCCTGGAACTGGAGTTACATACGGTTGTGAGCTGCCATGTGGGCGCTGGGAACCAAACCCAGGTCCTCTACAAGAGCAGCTGATGCTCTTAACCCCCGGCCGAGTCATCTTCCCAAACCTACACAGGTAGTTTTATAGCATCTTTTCTGATTCCTTGGCCATGTCCTTCTCCTTCCCGGGTGGAAGCCTCTATGCAGGCAGAGACCTGGGTTCTTCATTTTACGTCCTCAGAGCCTGGTTCACAGGTTGAGTTTGCTGGTCGGTGAACAGGCAAATGCATGAGAGACCTTAGCATCAGTCACGTGAGGCAGGAGGCTATGGAGGAACCAGACAGCTGGGATACTGAAGTCAGATGATGCACCAGTGTTCTCCACTGACCAGTTGCTGGAGAGTTGCTGGTCTCTTCCAGAGCACGGACTCTGGCATGTGTCATGGAACTCAGCAGGACTCTTGTGTGTGTGTGTGTGTGTGTGTGTGTGTGTGTGTGTGTGTGTGTGTGTGTTTGGTTCTTGTCTCTGGAAACAGGATTCGTGTGTGGTCTGCTCAGCTCGGTGGAGGGAGGGGTGTGAAGCAGGGTCCAGCAGCAGGGGTGAGGTAATGAGGTCCTGGCTGTCTCTGATGCTGCACCTTTCATACCGGCTGTGGATACTGTGGCAAACCAGGCATGTAGAGAGAGGCATCCTCCACTCCAGTACCTCTCTGTGTGACATGGACCTGTCCCCTGCATTGCAACATGAGGAATGTCTCCACACCTGACCCTAGACAAGTGGCCCTGGTGAGAACCATCTGCATTAGAAGTAGTTAGGCCAGATGGGTAAATACTTAAGCATAATACTGGGAGAGGGGGCACGGGATACTTCAGGACCTGTCCAAGGAGGCACACACTTGTCTCCACCTCCTACATATATCCACTATTTGGAATAGCAGGGTCAGGGGTCAAGCCTATCAATGCTAAGATGAAGAAACTGAGGCCCAGAGCTTTGCTACTTTGTGAGCTGTGAGAACTGAGTACCTGAAAACAGTCTGGACAGGGAGGGCTGCAGGGCAGCTTCCTGGAAGAGTGCCTGCCTGTCATCAGCCAGTCCCCTGGTCTGACGTTCTTCTCTCCCACAGTCCAAAACACGCAGTTAGCGTGTAAGCGTGTGTTTGGTGGGCACCCTACACAGCCACTCTTACAAGTGGGTGAGGGTGGGGCTTCCAGGCAGAGAGGGAGTTTGGGGGACAAGTGGATCCCTCGCATGAGGGAAGCCACGGGTTCCATCCACGTTAACCCGTTAACTCACCAACCTAGTATGGTGACGCGTGTCTGGAATCCCGGGACTTCTCCAAAGGCAGAAGGGTCAGAAGCTCAAGGCCATCGTTGGCTGCGGAGGTAGCTCAAGCCCAGCCCAAACTGCTTGAGATCCTGTCTCAATAAAAAGTAAATAGAGAAAAGGAAGGGGGCTCCACAGTGTTCTCTTACCCACCGACCCACACGAGGCTACTCGCGGGCACACGCGCTGCCCGGCCCCCACCCGGCCCCTCGTCCCTCCTCTTTGTTCATGGGTTCATTTGGGCACCGCCCACACCTTACAGCCTTAGATTTGGGGCTGTGGGAGCGGGGTGAGTTGCTGTGGAGCAGGCACCATTGTCAGCCAGGGAACACTTGTGAGGTACCGACGACAGCCCCATTTGGCCTCTGAATTGTTTCCTCGGCATCAGTGTTTTTATTTTGTTTTGTGGAAAGAACTGGATTTGAGGCTTGATTTATGCAAGAAGTTGTTAAAAAGCAACAAACAAGCAAACCAGCACACACACACACACACACACATATACACACACATACACACATATACACACATACACACACACATGCACACATATGCACACATATACACACACATACACATATACACACATACACATATACACACACATACACACACATACATACATATACACACATACACATACATATACACACACATACACATGCACACACACATATACACACATACACATACATATACACACACATACACATGCACACACACACATATACACACATACACATACATATACACACACATACACATGCACACACACACATATACACACATATACACACACACACATACACACACATACACACACACACACACACACACACACACACACACACACACGTCTTCGAAACCACCTTCCCCAGGCTGTTGTGCCCTGGGGAGGACAAATTTAGTGATGGTGTCCCCTGGTGCCACGGCCCCGAGGACAGTGCATCCGGCTGGTGTGGTGGGGTTGAGGCCGGACGGCCTCCACCATGTGGAAAATACCAACAGACTTCACTATGGTGTCCGGGGATGCTAGGGTGCAAATGAGACCTCTGAGGGCTCGTGTGGGAGATCCGACAGCTTCCCGTGTGAGCGTGCCGTGCCCTGTGGTCCTGTCCTGCACATGTGCCGATGAGTTAAGAATGCATTCTTCCGTTTTCTGCTTCAGACACTTTAGTGACAGAGTCTCTACAGATACTCGGTTCTGTTGTAACCGGTTTTGTTTATTCAGAGGAACGTGGAGTGAAGTGTGTGTGTGTGTGTGTGTGTGTGTGTGTGTGTGTGTGTGTGTGTTAACTGGCACATAAAAACAGGCTCAAATGTGATGTATGGGAAACTATATGATGCTTTAATCCACACAGCTTTCTTCTATCTATTTATCTATCATCTATCTATCTATTATCTATCTATCATCTATCTATCTATCTATCTATCTATCTATCTATCTATCTATCTATCTATCTATCTATCTATCTATCTATCTATCATCTATCTATCATCTATTTATCTATCATCTATCTATCTATCATCTATCCATCTATCATCCATCTATCTATCTATCTATCTATCTATCTATCTATCTATCTATCTATCTATCTATCTATCATCCATCTATCTATCTATCTATCTGGGCTAGGGATTGAATCCAGAGCCTTGCACATGCCAGGCAAGCCCTCGACCACTGACTTATATACCCAGTCAGCTTTCTAACCCCCCTTTCTACTCTTTCAAAAACTCACTTGCCAACAGGGCTTCAGAAAGCTGCGCAGGCCGTCCTTGAACTTGGACTCCTCCGGCGAGTGCTATGGGCGTCTTGGAGGAAGAAGACAGGCTCAGAGGGGCCGAGAGAACTCTCACTGTGTGTTGACTGGGTGAGCCCTGCTGGTGGGCTAAACCCTTGGGGGACCTGCCTGCCTCATCCCGTAGTCTTCACCATACACACCCTGTCCCCCTCTCCTCGGCCCTGGCCCGGACCCCAATCTTGCCCTCCCCCCTCCCCCCGCTGTGTTTTCGCAGGGAGGGGGTGGACCTCATACAAACTGGACCACATGGCTTCTCAGAAAGCTGCCACCAAGTGCTGGTATCCTGGCAACCACAGGATCAAAACAAGCTTGGAATAAAAGATGGAAAAGGAATGGCGGGGAGGGACAAACTCACGGGACCCCGTCGCCCTCACAGTGACCCTCTGTGGGGGCCCGAACACCCGAGTCTGTGGTCTGCATCCTGTCTGAGGAATTCCCACCCTCAACTTGTGTACTGTCTCAGACTCGGGAGACAGACGTGTCCCTGTGGGAATGAGTTCTGGGGATAGCAAGGCAGGCAGGCAGCTGGACACCCCAGGGGCCAGGAGCACCTCAGGTGGGGGAACATCCGGGTGGTGACATCTCAGTGGGGAGCACTCCGAGGGAGGACCTTAACAGTGGGGAGCACCTGGAGGGGGTAGGGAGCACCTGTGGTGGGGAGCACCTGGAGGTGGTAGGGAGCACCTGTGGTGGGGAGCACCTGGAGGTGGTAGGGAGCACCTGTGGTGGGGAGCTCCTCGGTGGAGGCGTCTAGGAAAGGCTGGACAGTCTCTGAACTATCAACCCTAGCCTCAGGAGCCTCTGAGCCTCAGCCTGGTGGTTCTGTAGGCCCCCACTGATGGAACCCCAGAAGGCAGAGCTGTGGAGGATGGTCCTACCCGATGTTCTCAGGACCTCATTTGAGTGAGAGGTTGCCCACCTGAAGTAATGTGTGAAGCAGCCAAGCATGCAGGAGGGAAGCTGGAGTCTGGAGCACTGCCCGTGGGGCAGGAACACAGCCCTCTAGCTGTGGGGGGATCTCAGCATCCACGACCCATGGTTGGCGTGGAGGGTGGCTGAGGGGGAAATGGGGCCCTACCGCTCCAGGGGAGCGCAGCCATCCACAGCGCATGGGAGGCCCCCTGTGTCTGAGACCCCAGCACCCTCTGAACCAACTGCAGCTGACTCAAAGCCACCCAGAAAGCGTCACGTCTGTATTGAACATTGTGGTGGCTTGAAGGAAACGTCCCCTGCAGTCCTGAGCATTTGAAGACCTGGTTCCCAGTCGGCGCTGTTTTGAGAGCTTTGGGTGGTACGGCCTTGCTGGGGGGAGGTCCATCACTGGGGGCGGTCTTTGAGAGCTTAAGACCTTGCTCGACTTCTCGGTGGCTCTCTCGGCTTCCTGCTCGGCTGCCATGCTTTTCCCGACAGGAGGGCCTCGTTTCTGTGGAACCGTCAGCCCAAATAAACCCACCCTCCTCTAAACTGCCATGGTCATGGTGCTTTACCATGGCAACAGAAAAACAATGGAAACAAACATTTTGGACTTCTTTTCCCTGAAGTTGGTCCCTGAACCGGGCAGGTGACAAGGACCACGGCACTCCAGCCTAGGGTCCCAGTCTCAGTCCTCTGAGATGACTGTGCAGAGAGCATGCTGGGAGATGGCAGGGACTTGTAGGACATTTTGCCAGGCAGCTCTCTACCACGGTGACAAAATACCCCTGAGACAGAGAGATTGTAAGGGGGGAAAGGTCTGTTTAGGCTCAAGGTTTTGTATCTTGTTTCTATGTATGTAGGTTTCTATCCATGCTTTTTTTTTCCCCTCGAGACAGGGTTTTTCTGTGTAGCTTTGCGCCTTTCCTGGATCTCACTCTGTAGCCCAGGCTGGCCTCGAACTCACAAAGATCCACCTGGCTCTCTCTGCCTCCCAAGTGCTGGGATTAAAGGCGTGCACCACCACCGCTTCTATCCATGCTTCTTAAGCTTTTCACTTTAGGCCTGTGGTGCAAAGTACATGGATGAAGGAGCCAGGAAGTAAGTGTGTGTGTGTGTGTGTGTGTGTGTGTGTGTGTGTGTGTGTGTGTGTATGACTGTGTGTTCATGTTCACACCCTCCCGTGTGTCCCAATATCCCCACTTCAATGACCTCAATGGCCCAAGTTCTTCGCTCTAGGCCCCCGCCTCCTAAGGCTCCACAGGCTGCAGCCCACAGGAGATGCCCTGTGGCTTCCACGTCCTCATCTCCCTGCTGAGGGCTGGCTACCACCCTGTGAGAACACTCAAGCACCCAGGGAGAGGCTACTAAGTGAGGACCCGGAGCCTCCAGCCACAGACAGCTGTGTGTGAACCCCTGTGAAGGTGCGAGCCCTTGACAATACCCTCAGGGGAGCCCCCAGATCAGAACCCCAGGCCGGAGAGCCACGTCTCAGTCTCTAGGGACTGTTCTCAGCTGCGATATGCAGGCGTCTCACGGGCAGCGGCAGACAAGGAGTCCGGTTCCTTCATCGCCATTCGGGGTGCGTGCTGGCAGGGGACGGAGGGGGAGGAGGGGGCTGTTCTGTCTCCTTGTCAGGCTGCCAGCGTTGTCCCTGCAATTTCCTAAGATTGGGGGAGGGAACCAAAAATACCCTTGGTAAACTGCAGTTGTGAGGGGACACCTGCTCCTCAGAGGCCCGGAGTGGAGAGATCTCAAAGGGAGAGAGAAGGATCAGCAGATAGGGACAGCTGTGTGGGGAACAAGCCAGCACCAAGGCAGACTCAGCTCGTCCCTGGGGTCCCTCCACGGAGCTGAAGGGCGCGAAGAATCTGGGCACAGATGGAGGATGGAGCGAACTAGAAGGAGCTGCTGCTGCTGCTGTAAGTGATGAGGATCTGCTGGGGATCCTGGGGTGCTTGCGCTCAGTGCACCCCGATGGACATCCACCTCATCGACTGGACTGGGATAGAGTCCCCCGGAAGACACGGCTCCGAGCGTGTCTATGAAGATGTCCCCAGAGAGGTTCAGACTTAACCTGAATGTGGGTGGCGCCATCCCATGGCATGGGGACCTGGGTGGAAGAGAACCAGCCTGGATCTCTGTCTCCCAACTGCAGACGCAATGTGGCAGCCGCCTGGCACCCTGGCACCATGTCTTCCCACCGTGACAGGCTGCACCTCACCTGTGAGCCGCAGTGAGCCCGCCCTTCCTGAAGCCGCTTCTGTCCTGTTCTGTGTAGCAACAAGGAGCAGCAGGTTCTGGAGACCTGGGGCTCGGGCTTCTGAGACTTGGGCTTGCGGCCAGGTCTACAGGGTTAGAGACAGCGTGGCGTTCACAGGCCACAGCAGACCTCACATGATGCTTGTTTCCTGCCCTCCTTTGGATCTGGTGTGTTCTCCTCCCCAGAGTCCCTCATATTGAAGTCAGGGTATGGGCTTACCATACCTCCACCCCGCTCACACCTTGTCTCTCAGCCGGGGACCTCACCGTCCCTCTAGGATGAGGCAAATGGTTCCAAGCCGTCTGCTGCCGTGTGTGATGAGGTGAAAAGGCAGGGACCATCCTCAGCGTGGCTCAGCTGCCCCGTCTCATTGTCTCGTTAAAAGCCAAACACGGTCTCTTTCTCATTGTGTGTTTTGTTCTGAAATAAATCCTGATGTCCCAAGTCTAAGTGGATATCCTGGGCTACACAGGTCAAGGGAAGCAAAGCATGCTGGGAGCCTTCACACTCTATCCTTGATCTATGCTGTCCTGGGCCTGGTGGGAGCACTGGCTCTGACAGCAACATCTCTTCCTTGGTGTCCCCGTCACCAGTGACACATTGCCAATCCAAACCTCTCTTTGTATTCCTATGTAGATGCTGAGAGGGGAAGAGAGAAATACATAGGGAGAAGAATATGGAGGTGGGGAGGGGAGAGAGGGGAGAGGGAGGGAAGGGGAGGGGAGGGGAGGGGGGGGAGCTCCTGAGCACACCATTTTGGATCCAGTCTCCCGTCACTGTTCCTGCTGCCTTGAAGATGGGGTCTCACAGAGGCTGAAGAGGAAGAGAGAGCTGAAAGGATATTGTATCAGCCGGGCGGCAGCGCACGCCTTTAATCCCAGCACTCGGGAGGCAGAGGCAGGTGGATCTCTGTGAGTTTGAGGCCAGCCTGGGCTACAGAGCAAGATCCAGGACAGGCACCAAAACTACACAGGGAAACCCTGTCTCAAAGAACAACAACAACAACAACAACAACAACAACAACAAAAGGCTATTGTACAATGCCTGGATCCAGCCATACCTGAAGCAAATAACATTTTTTTTTATCTTCCTTGAAACCATTTGCATTGAAACCACGATCTCCGGCTGTTCTCATTCCTTAATCTCACTTAAAAACTGGCAAGTGGGGCTGGAGAGAAGGCTCAGCAGTTAAGAGCACTGACCGCTCTTCCAGAGGACCTGGGTTCGGTTCCCAGCACCCACATGGCAGCTCACAACTGTCTGTAACTCCAGATCTGTAACTCACACCAATGCACATAAAACAAAACATTAATTTTTTTTAAGTGGCAAAGGAAGTCGCAGACACATTTGTGTTCAGGCCCTCAGGCTTATGTTGGCCTGGGCTGGGCAGCAAGATGCCAGATGGCCAAGTTATCTGCTGCCGCGGTGTAGCCTGAAAGTCTGCTCTGCCGGCTCCACGTTCAGGACTTGGGTCCGGAGGAAGCCCCTGAATCCTGACTCAAGCCTCAGTTTCCCCCTGTGTAATTTGTAGATCCCAGTGCGTTCATTCTCGGACAGCGTGGGGACTCAGGGAGGTCACAAACACTGACTGTGCAGCCCAGTGCCCAGCACAGAGGAAGCGGGGTCAGCTGGAGCTGTCTGTCTGCCCATTCCTGCAGCGCCCTGCCTGCCTTCTCTC